>NC_057781.1:11237275-11537275 GCF_014825855.1 Bombus pyrosoma | reverse complement strand
TCCAAGATATCGATTGATGCGCTACTTGGTAAGAGAGAGAAAAATGTAACAAAGTTGTACAAGGAATCTTTTAAACGCTATTTTATTGTAACTATTTCGTGCTATTTCATAGACAGACTATTTTTACAATTTTCCATTTTATTCCTTTCTCTGGATGTAATTTGAACTCAGCGGAGGTATTTTACCAACAATTGAATCTCTGGCGAAGTCTACGCTTAAACAAACTGAAACAAGCTTAATCGCCTAAACTCGACCGAACAAACATACGTCAATTCTAATTTTGCAAGTAAACATTTCAACTGGCTAAATGTCAGCCTGCAACGTGAAAGTTAATACGTGGACTGTCAGTTAGCAAGCAAACCCCTTGCATGGTCAGAAGGAAGTTTCATTGGCGCGGACAGGGTTAACAGGGACCACATGTCTCCGTGTATATTGACCGGTTCCAGAATAAAAGGGATACGATGATTTCAATAATTTCGCCCGCGCATTCTTCATTCATGCTGTTGACAGTGGAAAAAATCGGCTGCATCGGCCCCTCTTTTCGTCGTAGTCGTAAATCTCGCAGGGAAAACACAAAGGTTTGTTTAGGCGTCAAGTTTGATACACGATCGCTCGTTCTCGCTCGCCTACTGGAATTCGAGGGTGAACGCGATCATCGAATGAATAATCACGGCGCAACACGTGTTTCTCGATGTAGTGCATCGCGTGCTGCTCTACATTTATCGAAGCTACGAATAGTCGAAGAAAGTTTAACTATGGTTAGAGTTCAATTGATAGATACGCGTATACGTTACTACCACTGGAAAGTGGAGTAGGACGTTTGTCCATTTCTTTCCAGATGCAAGATAATGAAATTGTCGACGAATCGCCTGTGATTTTATTGTCTGCTATTAATAGTACGCATAATGGAATATCGCGATACGCTGAAATAGACTTTTTAAAGTAAATTGTGCGAGTAAAGGATTACTTCGTTTGCTATTTTTCTTTGTAATTTGTAAGCTAGAAAATATGTAAATAAGCGATAATTGTAATTTGTAATTTGTAAGCTAGAAAATATGTAAATAAGCGATATGTTCAAGGCAGTGTCTAAAGACCAATAACGTAGACGGTTTAAGATATTTTTGACATTTATCGTTTACATCTAAAGGATAAAGCGCTTTCAATTCACGGTGGGCGATCGCGCGTATCTCTCCACCGTATAACTTAAACTTCGACAGTACATTTAAATGTAAAATTGATAACTAAATATTTGCCACGATACGAAAAATAATTATAGCTTGAAAATGAAAGAAAATTATACAAAATTGCACGTAAGAAACTTGTAGGTAATTTCTCGAAACCACGTAACAGCGCAACAATTTATATAAACACGAAACAGCACAGGATTAATATTCCTTTCCATTGTCAACTTTATCCTCGTTTATTATTATTATTATTATTCTTTCTACCACGTACATCTTGCTATACGTATTACTGACAATTATCATTATTATTAATATTATTATCGTCGTCAGAGATGTTCGATTATCTATTCGAATGAAATCCTCGGCTCTGGATAAACTTTATTATGCATAATCGATACCTGTACGAGTAAAATCGTACGAACGAAGCAACCTTCATCGGTTCGCAAAGTGTGAGGAATGTTAATCAATGGCGGGGCTGTTGAACGGCAAATACGTTTGCCCCCTTCAGGAAAGTACATAAATCGTATTCTGGTTCGCAGAATTGGACAATCTTATTTCTGGTTCGCACCCTTCACGAATGCGCAAATATATCCGGCGAGATAAATTACATTATTCGAGGGTCAATGAGATCGTTTCTGTAATCACGCGATGCACACGTAGCTCAATGAAATTACTGTTTCGTGGTATTCCACATTTATCGCTGCTATAAACGACGGTACGCAACAGACATCGGGACTCTCGTTCTTTTTTCCAAGCCCGGCACTGAAGAATTAACGAGGCGACGAATCGGATATAAATCATGCGGTTGGATCCGTTAACGAAATTCATTGTCTCGTATTTTAATCGTATATGAGTTATCGCGACGTAGCTTTATGTGTTTTACGTTTTGAAGAATCTCTTACGGAAATGACTTGCGTTAGGCGGAGATTGGAACGCGACGTTAAATTTCGAAATATCGTAGAAAAATTAACCCCGTCCTGAACGATTTACGCGACTAGACCTTCTTTACCTCCCATATTATTTTTCAATAAATCGAACATAACGATCTTGCAAGGAATATCGTGCCAGTCGATTACCCGTACACGATTCTTACCGTTAAACATTAGTGCGCGTTAACGCACTGTATGCGTACACATACCATATGCTATGTATAACTTCGGTTGGACATTAGCGTGGAATGGGACAAACGAAACGGGTGTGATCGCTTAATACGCACTTGGCAAGTGTAGATAATCGAAGATTCTGGTTGCTTGTCAGTAAGCGAACTACAATATTTCTAAACTCGCTGTAATTACATCTCGTTCCGAGAGATTACGTATCTCGCGTATATCCTTTTTTCTAATTACACACTTCGTAAACCTGTTCCACACAAATTTGCATCGTTGCAAGAACCGCAAAGTTTCCACTCGATAGCGAGGCATTTTTATAATGATGGAAATTTTGCTCTTTAGCTTCGCGGAAAGCAGACACTGGTCGGAAGAGGGTAAGCCCCGCCCTCGTTCCATCAACAAAGAATACAGCTCGATACGATTGATCGATCGTAGTATTGCTCGCTGAAAATTACCTTTCTTCGAGGAATATAATCAGGATACGTATGGAAGGAACGCTTTTCCTTTCTTCCGTCTTCGCCTATTTGGAACAAGCGCGAACGAAGATCGAGTAACGCGTGTTGTTGGTGCCGCAAACGGGTTCGGATAAAACGCGAATCAATGTCAGTCCCGCCAACGATGTACGCGGAAAAGATGAAAGCCGGATCGGGTTTCCGACTTTGCACTTGCAGCCATAACAGCGTCTGGACACGACTATCGTCGCGGTATGGTAGCCGTTCGTCTCGGCGCACAGTGCACACGCGTACGCGGCCTACGTATGAAACTCGAGGCATTATCCGCAAGTTGTTAATTTCACGCGAGCGAGTAGAACGGACGATGCAACTTCTAATCGCTAAAGATGCAATGTAATGTCGTTGATATGACAATACGCGTGATGAACATACGATGTACGAAATATCCGATTATATATGTAGTTAACAAATATACGAAGAGTACAGAGAAAGAACCCGATCAGCCATATTTTTGTGCCAGAGATGGTTGGTCGTGCGATGTTAAACGACGAGGTAACTCTTTGTTAAAAACGTACAGTGTATTTTGAAATAATAATAGATACAAAGAATGTTCGCTAAGACGCTCGGTACTGACTGATTCGCTGTTGAGATCGCACGTGACTCGGACCGATGAAACTGGTCACCTTACGATCGCGTTCGATTGTTTATTCCGGTCGAGGGGTTACCGGTATCGCCTTTGTTGGACGGTTCCACGTAGCGGCGACATAGTTTCTGCCCGGAGTTTAGTTATTCTTACAGTATATGCGTGTCCTACGATATTGATGCTCCGAGGCAAGACCACACACGTGGCTCGATCAGTCCTCTAGCTCGTGTGCCGCTACATTTTCAATTTTTTACAAAAATGCAGTTTTCTAGTTCAGTACGTTGTCGATAAGTCCCACATGTTGACAAAACTGTCTTCGCATTTGCTTTCGTTCTTTTGTTTCGTTTAAATCAATAGTGTGTCGGAGAATAGCAACGAAAACGCTGGAATCTTTAAGAATAACGTCTCCCGCGATCTTCTTTGCGTCAAATAACTTTACCCTTAGACTAGACTTTAGACCTTGGACGAATTCTCATTCCTCTTGCTAGTTTACGCATCAAATATATCTTCTCAACTATGCAGTTGGCTTTGTATACTTTGTGCGTGTTACGAACCCTCGTAAAACGGCGGCCGCTTCGAAAAAGAAGACCCTCCTGACGACATTTCCATTTGGAAAGTTACAGTCGTGAACGTTGAACTTCGCCCACGTCTGTAACGTTACGACTCAATAACGTGAAACCCCTAAAGCGCGGCACGCGTAACCAATCGACGGTACAAAGTCGTGGCATCCTTGTCGATTTTGCGAGCCCCCTGTCTTCTCCGATACCGACCCGTTAAACCCACAGAAGCAATCGATTTCCAACGATAGATATTTCCTAACGTAAATATAAAATTTGCATTTACGTTTTCTATTTTTAATAGCCAGATTAGAATTCTAGTAGATTTACCGCAATAAATACTATATTTTGCCAATGATAAAACGGATACAACATTATTCAAACGATCTTCGACGGATAACGAACGCAGACTTCGTGAAAGCGATAGAAGTTCGGCGTTGCCGAGTGAAAAAGAGAAACCTGTTTTATCAAACCGTTTTTAGCGATTCTTCTCAATTCTCTTCGGTATCCAGGCATTTCTCCTAACGTTCCGTTATTGGATAAAAAAAATTCACAAGGAAACTCTGTGACTCGAGATCGCTAGAACCGTTCTAAAAATATCGGATGTAACCGATTCTAGTCGTCGGTCGTATAGAAAGGAAGAAGAAAGGTGGATGGAAAATCAGTAAAATAAACAAATAAAAAGTTAGATCGTTTAAGAAAACGAAGATAATGATATACCAACGATGGCAAGTGGCAAATGAGCATTAAATTAAAAACGGACACGCGAACGGTGGGCGGTTTCGGCGCCGTAAAGTCGGTTTTTCGTTCCGGTCGTACGCATTCTTTACGGTTGTCGACGGGCTGACCACGGATTTTTCCGCGGAGCAAACCGGGTAAACGCTGTAATTAGAGCCGATGAAGAACACAGCCGCTTTCGCTCGTCTAGAAACGAGTTACCATAAAGCGGACAGCGAAATCACAGCGCGGCGCAATGCCGGCGAAAACATAATGCTCGGTGTGCGGTCGTCGGTGGCCGGTCGAGCTGGTTCCGTGTTATACGTAATGTTAATTTACATCCTTCCATCGGGAAGCGTCGTTAATATTTCACCCCGCGTTAGCCCCGTTTCGCAGGCCGACCAGTAGCCAATACGACGAAACGAAGTTACCTGTTAAACGGAGGGGACAGAAGCGATGTTACGCGAATCACAGCACCTCGCCAATTAGAACGTGATAACGACGAGTAATTAAACTACGTCACTGATAACGATCGTGAAATCTTTGCCTGCTTCTCGGAACGAATAAATTCTTTCGATACGAGGATATCATAGAGGTATGCGACGATCGTAGCTAGCGATGGTATCCAGTTCAACGTATCTTCGATTTAATGACGTATAACGATGTCAATGCAGATGATACGTCGATAAAGTTATTGCTTTACGTTTATTGGAAACGTTTTGCGTTTATTGAAACGAAATTGAACGTATTATACGCGCAGGGTCTGGAAAGTATTCGAACGCTGCTAGACACCTTTTACGATTGTACATTCCTTGTACGTGAGTTGGCCGAAATATCTTCAAACTTCATTAGCATCGTTACGAGACTCGACTAATGTGATCTCGTCGTTTCAGCGTATACGATATCACGCGATAGTCGAGTCTCGCAGCGCCGCTGATCGAGCGCACATCGAAACGATATTTGGAATTTTTGGAACGTCGAATTTATTTAGAAGCTTGCTACGTAAGGTTCACCGCAGACCGCTAACAACAAGCTGGACTAAAGAGAAGAACGTACGTGACAAAATATTGACAATTTATATTCAGACGTAAACTTTATTCAACGAAACAGCGAAATAATTCTAGTCGGTGAGCTCGCGAAAGATAGATTCGAAGTAAATTCACGACATTTCGACCGTACGATAGTTTGCGTTCCTCCTGTTACTTTACAGAAAGCTGGAAAAGTTTTCGTACGTTTGACGACTAGGGAAGAAAAACCCTAGACTCGATGTGGAAGCAACAACTAACCCTCCGTTTATATTCTGTTTCAGCGCGAGTACACGGACGACTGCGTGTTCAACGAGACACTGGAACAGCACAATTACAACACCTACAGCTCGGCGAAATGGTCGACAGCGAAGAAAACCTTGTACCTCGGATTGAACCGTCGTGGCCAGCCGAGGAGGGTACAGGCCAAGGGTCACAATTTGGGTAGACTGTCCGCCTACGCGCGGGTATTAACTCAGGTCGCTCCTTCGGACCGAGTGGAGGCTCTTCAAAGACGACTGTTGGGAGCTCAACACAACGTTCGTCATCGGCATAACAGTCATCGCGGCGATTTGATTCAGCAATCGCTCTGTCCCACTCTTCCGGTACAGGAAAAGGATGGCAGAGATAAATTCAGGTGTCGCAAGCGAAAAAAGAGAAAGAAGAGGAAGCGAAGGTGCAGGCCAGGCGAGATGCCAGGTCCACAGTGCCAAATGGTGGAGGAGAGCGGGAAGGGTGTGGTAGTTTCGGGCAGAAACGAGAGCCTAGCTTCGAACGGGACTTCGTTAGAGTCGAAGAGATCCTGCGAGGGTGCTGCAAGCGATGAAGCCTGTCGAAGAGAGGCACTTTCGGTTCCATCTAAGAAACGGAAGCTACGGGTCGACCAGACTAGAGGAGGAATATCGTCGGCTGGCGGCAGGAACATGGCTACGGGCAAAAACGTGGACACGAGCAGGAACGTCACCGTGAGCAAAGTGGTCGCTGGAAGTAGGAACGTCACCGCGAGCAACAACGGTGAGAGAAAAGCACCAGCGTCAAACTCAAAAAAAGTAAAAGCTGCTGGCAGCATGAGTCAAAGTAAAAAGCCCAATTTGACAGATGGGAAGAGAAAGAGGAAGAAGGGGCCAGCAGCGGCAACGGCAGCGGCAGCGGCGGCGGGGAGGAGGAACTCTACGGTACCTCTGGTCCGGAAGAGATTCAAGCCTGGCAAAGTGGACACCACGTCTGCGGTGCCCACGACAACTCTCGCACCGACCTCCGTAACGTCCTCCTCCTCCTGGTCGTCTCCTGGTACGTCAATCGCCCCTTGAGGGGAGGAAGTCTCGTCTAGGCGCAGGACCAAGCCGTCTTCCTCGTCGAGGAACGTGTCCGTTGGTTCGAATGGTACCGTGAGTCCTCCTAGAATAAAGAGAGCGTTCGGTGGAAATCGCACGGAAACGATAAATCGGGTCGCTTTTTACAGCGTCGCAGCTCGAAACAATCGGCGGTGACCGTGAACGTTCCTGAGATCGTTTTCGATCGATATTCTCCGAAATTCGAGCCCGTCTTACCGTGCAACTGTCCCAGACGAAGGATACCTCGAGATCGTTGTCCAAGTTCTTGCGCTATGGCCACGACGGACGAGCGTTCTGACCGACTGCCGTTTCCAACGAATACGTTGGAGCAATTCGATATCGCTAGATAATCGAGAAGAGGCTGTTCCACGCGTGAACATAAATGTTGAAAATGTATAATAAAGTTTCAAAGTATCAATTTTCAGCAAATACGCGGGTTAAATTTTCAGACTCTATCTTTTCTTCAAAAACGTAGCTTTAAACGACAATGCGTAGATTCTTGCGAGTTATATACGTTTCGATCATCGGATATTCTATTTCTCAGAATGACAATTCGAACGGAACACGAATCCATCGTAACGATATCCTAGCCCGTCGACGACGAACACTCGTCTTCGACGACGTTTTCGAACGACTATTACGCCACTATTGCGATCGATATATCGAACGTTCGCCATCTCGATCGAGGCAACGATCGAAATGACAATCGGCGGCGCGTTAGACCGTGCGAGAAGAATAAGCCGGTGGAAGGAGTCGACGATGCATACGACAGCGAAAGGTTCGACACGCCGGAAACTGTATCTATAGTTATACAGTCAACCTCCGGGGATCCCACTCGGCAGACTGGCTATGCGAGGCGGTACACGCGATCGCCTTGGGCCAGGCTCGACCGCGTTTCGCGGCAATCAATGTAAACTTACGTGTACATAGTAATCATGCTACGTTTACGATTAACAACATACTCCACATTTATGTATGACGATTGCGTGCGCATGAAATGTTCCCCGCGGAAAACTGTCGGTGTTTCGACCCCGCGAGTGGCTTCCAATCGAAAGAAATTCGAGGACAAAAGGATGTTCCACTTTTTTCTCAGAATAAGTAAGATACTCTCTGTGGATGAATGCTTCGATCTCTTACGCTTCCAAGTATCTCTTCTCCGTACGGTAATCCTACTAAAAGAGTAACTATCAAATTTCTTAACTTTGAACGCGACGATCAAATATCCTGATTTATGTAAAAGAGAGCTTGCGGAAGCGACGAGTTTCGCTTTTCATTAATTCCTTAATTCCATTACATACCTAACTACGATACGTTCGTCGCAACAAGACAATACGAATCGAACAATGGTAAATTTAGCAAAGACGATGTATCGTCCCTTCTCTGTATTCTTCGATTTACGGAGTCTATCGATGTGTTTCGAGCGGCTCATGTATAGAATCTATGAAAATCAACGCTAAGCTTCGTTAACTCGGATCAGAAGAAAAATAAAATCTCAACCTTACACAGTTTTACGCAGTTAACATCAAATTCCATTGGAGAAACACGCCTTGAACACGAGAAAACCTTCGAAAGACACGTGCCTGTCGAGACAACGTCCCATTAAGTCGTATCCCAATTCGCTTCGATTCCGAGCTGCTTTCTGCTTTCTAAGAAAAAGGCACGCGGTGTCGGATAAAAGGAAGTTGAAAAGTAGAACGTTCTGTCTGGTGGATGATATGGGAAGAAACAGGCGCGTGTTGGTCGAGACAGAGAGACGTAATTACCGTACGAGAAGGGATGTGGTCATGCGGTGGCATAAAATAGCGGCGAGGCCGTGTAACGAGCACTAAACTCGAGCTTTAATCCTCGAAGCACGATTCTCAGCTGATCTCGCGAGCAACGGTGCGGCCGCGTTCCGCGATCGTTCGCGAGTGTAGTCAATGATCTAATTACGCTGAACGGGCGGCCATGTACGTGGTTATTTTCTTAATGGCGACTCCACGGTCGATTTCTCTGCTCCTCGTAATTCCATGTAAACGTTTTCTACGATCGGTCGCATGGAAATCAATGAATTTGTTAATTTGCCTCGACCAAACCTTGTTCCTGCCGATACAACTTCCGCCTTCTCTCTAATAAGCAAAGCCACCGACGAAACACGTCAACTAGTATGTTTACGCATTAATTACGATAATATTAGATATTAATTACGATAATCTTTGAAATGCACGCTCGTTACAGTGACACGCCTCGTACATGCCGCAGCATCGAGACGCTCACCCCACCCCCTCTCTTTCTCTCTCTCTCTCTCTCTCTCTCTCTCTCTCTCTCTCTCGTCAGATGTTTTCGTAATTTTTGCAATTTTCGCCATCTTCCAGCGTATATTCCATCGAATCTCCTCTTGGATCATAAGTAAATCAGCCTACACACGTCGAGCCATGTTAATATGCACGCATCGACTTCTAGGCTTCGTAAAACCGCGTTAAAATAGGCTTTTGCTTATTAATCGAAACGATATATTGATCTTCGATCGATGCATGCTTCGAATACCGATGTATCGATACCGATCTACCGCTTGACGAACCAAGGCTGAGGTTTCTAACGTGCATATCGACGCAGGTAAGAGGCAAGAGAAACCCGATATCCCAGGCGCCAGTCTTCTACAGTGCCGCGTAATACTTTGCCCTGATTCCAGTACTTTTCTTCGTCTCCTCTTATCCACGTAATTCGTTATAAAAATCGTACGTTAAAATTTAGTCATTGACGGATAAAGATACGAATTTCATAGATCGTGGAGCGCGTAACGGCAACAAGTTCGACGATACATGAAACGAATTCGACGAATTAATGGTAGCTTAGCGTGCGAGATAACGGCCGAAAGGATCAAAAGTACTTTATAAATGCCTGTATGTTACCTTTCTATCGAAAAAATTCTCCGCAGAAACATCACCTTTGTTCGATCGAACTGTACATATACCGTAAGCTGCATCGGGAATGCCAGAAGTCGATACGCGCATCGTAAGATGCCTCGCGAGCTATGTCAAGCCGTTTAAGAGTTTCTCTCTCGTCTCGACTCATCAATCTGGGAAGTTGCGAGACACGGTGAAAAGGAAAGACACCTTGAACATTATCAACGATACGTTGTCGTGATTAGCTGCGACGAAATAATGACTCGCGATGAGAGATGCAACGATGGTAGTATTAGACGAGGAATACGGGAAATGAGACGATACGCGCGAGAGATGCAGCATAGATGAAACTAGTTGGACGATCAACCGAGAGACCGCTGAGAGGAGACTCGAAGATAATACAATCGAGGAAATTAAGGAGATGATTATTAGGTCAGAACTGCGTGCGATCCTCGTAATAGTTTAGATTTCGCGGTACCTTCCCGCGCAAGATAAGATCGACAGACACATTTTTTCCCTTTCGCGTCGTTCGAAAGAGATTCGCGTGTCGTGTTCCTTTTTTTTTCGTTTTCCTAGAGCGAACGCGTTTATAAAAATCGACGCTTTCACGGCGAGACGTGAAAATGTTCGATCTTTATCGACTCGCTGTAATCGCGCGTCAAATCGCTCGTTTGCTGCAACAGCCACGTAACTGAAAAATCGCGATTCAAAGGGAATTTAAAGGGTTTGAACGCTTTCAGTCGTTGCAATTTCGCGAATCGCGTGAAACTCACATAATAAGAGAGGTGGCGAACTTGTACGAAAGTATCGTAATAGTCTCATTTGGTTAGATAAATCCGCATTTACCATTAAAATTATCTCCGTTTGGTCCGCGATGAAGATTTGTTTAATATTACGTCGTTATTGTGAAAGAATACTCTCAACAAGAAGCTATGTAATTGCAATAATGTTGTAATAATACAAGGATACTCTTTACTTTAACGAGCTTCATATTTCGATTGTCACGATACGACGATTAAAATAGGAGCAAACGTGAAAACAAAACAGCTCCAGTTACACGATTCCATCTGTAAACGATACAAACGATTGTTTCTTTGTTCTTTTCTAATAAATTAAAGACTGCAAATTTTTAAGTACGTCGTTGTTACAGCAAATCGGGGAATTGTATTTGGTTGGTGAAAAAATGATGTCGGTTTCGTGCATACAAGTATAAACTAATCTACGTGTTTCTGTCTTGCGTAATCACATTCGATTATATTCGTCGTTCTGTACGATTATTCCGCCACTTGGGAAGCTTCTCAATGGCATCTCTGTAGAAAAAAAGAAACCGAGTTCGAATTTTTTATTTTTCTTCTATCCAAAAAATTTTACAATGGTCGAAACGGTTGATAGAGTTTGGATAGTGCTACGTCTAGAGTTCAAAGAATAGGGAGGCCAAGAAAGAATCGCAAATAGTTGCATTTACGCGTCTCCAGATTCGTATTTACCGCGTGTCTAACCGTTCACAGTTAAACGAGCAGCGTTTCCTGAACGCCGAACATCGTCGCTCGAAACTATTTCTCTTAGCGCGACGAAAAACCGACATTAGATCGCCAGCAACCTAACGAAGAGATAAATGAGAATTATTAGAGGGAAGCGTATCCCGATCGCGAACGATGGATGTGTTCGAACGAGGCAATAATAATAGTAAACGAATATCTGTGTAATTCCAGGAGGAAGAGCGGTTTTCGAACCAAGTTCTGTAAGGTTTTTAAAGAAGGGGACGAATAATTTTGTACGACTCGTGTAAAGAGATTTAAAGTATTAAATTACCGAGAAAGAGAAGTATTAAAACATTTATAGAGATATTTACTGGTAAAGTTAACGTTAAGGTAAACCGAGCGTTTGTTATTCTAACAATGGGCAACACCCAACTGCCAAAAATGTCTAATTCTACGATAAGACTTAACGAGAATAGTAATTAAAATTGAGCATCGTGAACGAAACTCGCGTGTCTTCCTAAGTACCGTAAAAGTGATCGACAAATTTGAAACTAACGGATAATGTTTAGCCTTGTATTGTTCCGATTATAAAGAGAATCTTGTTAATATAATCGATTGAAAATATAGAATGTTATATCGTGTCTGAGGTACTAGGATCGATTAAAATATTGTGTTCATTTTTTTTTTTTTTCGTTTATTTTGTAATTTAATCCTTGCAAGGAATATGATCCGAAGGACTGTTTTGTAAATTATTTATTGTTCGTTCTAATCAGAACCGAGATTGCTGAAAATTAGCGATAATCCTAAATATTCGTAGGTACGAACCTCGCAATTATACGTGTAGATCAAGCTTCGCGCTGAAGAAAATGGCAATAACAGAAAGATACTTTTGTTTCGCTTTTTTATACCAACACTGTGAATGAACTGCCTTTTAAATTTAATGATAAAAGTAGAGTAAAGAAGAAGAAAAAAAAAATAGAAAGAAGAAGAAGAAGAAGAAGAACTGGCACGCGCAACTAGATATTTTACGATTCTAAAAATGTCCGTTGCCTAGAGCTAATCGCTCTAGCAGAGTTATAATATTTTCTACCGTCAAAGAGAGATAGGGAACCGATTTATGAAAGTATGGAACAGTGATTGAAACTTAGAAATAGTCGATAAGAAGAGAGAGAAAAAAAAAAGAAAGGACAACCAGAAAGAGATTCTATCGCCCCCAACGTCTCCTCGAATCTCGATTAAATGAGTTTGCGATATATTTACATATCGGTAAGGAAAGAGTCCGCCAGAAATATCTTGACCTCGCTACGAATCTTGTAGGAACCACCTATTAATCTAGTAGTATATTTATTAAAGACTTATTTATTGTAAACAGTTGACTCCGTGTACATAGGTCTACGATCATTACTCATCAATCATGCGCATCGATCATGTGTTCTTCGTATGTTGTGTCTAGTGTCTATCCCTCGGGCATGCGAATTCGTCAAAAATAATCGACAAATCTTTCCCCTTCTCCGCCGTCTACTCGTTTCCGGAAAATATTTTTGCGTTCGTATCGTAGAAAATCGTTGACAATGATGCGGTGAAAACATTGAGCGTATATAATAGTATGATTATAACGTATCTGATTGAAAACGTCTGAAACTTCAAATCGATAAATTCGAAAGGTACTCTTCACTTCGTTAAATTGTCAATTGACGCGGCATAATGTTATGTAATATTTACAATTGGCAAGATGTTCTATATACGGCAACTACGATTACGATAATAAATGGAATATGCGAGTGTACTTACATCGATACTACGTTAGTTTGTTATAAAACTGTAGACTAGAAACTCAATGTAATACATTGTCAGGACGCAATAAATGCAATTTATGTTTCTAAGAACACGATCTCTCTGAATTTTCTTCAAAATTGCACGACAAAGACAGCACGTGAATTCTATAATATCGGGCACACGTAACTGATATACGCTACGCGCTCGAAATGCAACATTTGACAAAGATAAGTAATAAATAAGAACAATTTCCGAATGATAATAAAAATAAGACAAATTTATAGCGTATAAGGGAGATGATATTCTCTGTTGAAGTAGTTTTTCATTTATTTCGTTACACGTGAAATAGGAAGGAAGGATCGCACGGAAGAACTTTTGTACCATAACCGAGCGCAAAGTCGAGACAATCTAGAGAATGAAATTTTCTTCTTGATCCAGGTGCTGGAAGCTTATCAACTGGGAAGCAGTTTTCCCAAGCGTAATAATAGTCGCTTCCGGCGGAACTGAAACTGGATCGCTTTACTCTTAACGAACAAAGTCAGTTTAATTCCCATTTCCAGATGATAGCGCACACAGCCCTCTCATATTTCGGTTTCCTTAAATTACGGAAACGGAGCGGAGCAAATACTTTGGCCTACATTCTCTCAAATCGCAATTCTTTTATCCCGTAATTTAGTTCTCTAACTTTGTCCGATCTAATTTAATTTTATCTCTATATCGCTCCCTCCTAAATCTTCTTTTACTTAAAGCGACGTATATAAAATAGCAGGCTTCCTTTTTACATTGGTTTCTCCAAAATGAAATTTAATGTGAGAAGAAACGAGGAGAAATTTTTGAGAGGAAACAGAGATAAGCGTTTTGTTTGGCAAGCAGAAAGAAAATTTTGTGCAGGCAACTTGAAATATCATTTAAACGTACTTTTAACATTTTCCCAAAAATAATAAAAAAAACAATAATAATTATACTCGTGTGATAAATGACAATAGTTGAGGATTGACGCGGAAAAATTTATTACATAAAACAAAGAATATAGTGGTCGAAACGAAAACACAATGTTGCCTGTCATTTAAACGCGTATAACCTCGTACTATCCGATAACGGTGATTTGTTTCTTATCTTTTGATACTTTTAATCGTAGCATACTGGTTTCATAAAAAGAAACACACAAAATAGAAATTTATTTGATAACAGAGACCTATCGAAGAACTCACAATTTTTCGCTGCATCGTGTCACGTTATACATGAACGCAAGATAAAACCGAACAGTTTCCGCAGTAAAAGGAAGAATAGCACAGACGCGAATATTGATATTTTTGGCGAATTCCGAGCCACCGCAATTGTAACAAAGTATGCGTGTTTTATTCTTTTTCTTGACGAACGAGACAACGAGCGGTTCGTCGGGACTAGAGGTAAAAGACAATCATTGTAACGATACAGCATGCATGGACTGTAGGAGTTTCTAACGAAAGACAATAAATGAAAGCGACGTTTGTAAAGTGCGATGCGACGAAGATTCGACGGAAGAACAAGGGAACGTCTCTGAAAGCGATTTCGTTTCTGTGCGCGTCATTAAGAAAATCCGTGTCACGTGCCGTTTCGATTCAAGCAATACGAATGTGCTACACATTATACATTGTAATCGTCTGGAAAATCGCAATAAAGAGAAGCAAAGGGAAATACAACGATATCTCTGTATCGATATAATCGTACTCATGCCATACGATGATCGTTTTCTTCGCGCTCGATACGTTCGTATACTCCATTACGGAAACAGGCTGTAACGGAGGAAAAAGCGTAACGCAGAAATTTATTTGTATCATTTCGATCGAATTTAAAGAGGCAGTGAAGCATCGGTCGAATGTATATCGATCAATCCGATGGACCGATGCCATGGATATTTTCAGTCATTTATGCACTCGATCGCGATAAATAAATTTATGCAAGTATGTCGGTTATCTCGTTGACAAGTTGTACGTTAATCACGCGCACGAATGATAAAATTTGCGAAAAGTAAAATTGACAGTTTTGGTTCCAACGATAAGGAACTCGTATGACACTCTGCTCTAGAGTAAAGACAGTGGAATATTGCAACTGCGGTCGAACGCAGCAAAACCATGTAAAAGCCGATTAACGTCAATTTGCCACGTGTTTATTATGCGACAGATACTGCCTTTTTTACATGACTGAGCTATTTATTTCGACTGAAACGGCTGATAATACAGAGGAGAGAAAGGGCCAGGAAAGCGCAAAAATTTCATTATGAACGAAAGGAAGAGGTATGCTTATAGGCAAAAGAGAGTAGACAGAAAATCATAGACGCTTATTTCTTTTTTGTAAATTCTTATCTTAAATATCGTTTTCTGGTCGTGTAAGATGATCGTGGACGCTTTCAAATTTAAGGATAAAAAGAGTAAAATAAGTAGTTCTTTGTACGACACGCAGTTCTATCGAATTATATAAAAGCCGCGCGCGATCGTTAATCGTTAGTCGTACAGCGATGAATTACAGTCAGTATTCGAGATCTTACGATCGTTGGAAGAATATTGATTTTGCCAAAAATTGCGCGATGAATAAAAATAGGTATGAAAGAACGAGAAGAGACAAGGAACACGGGGAGGACTGATTTAGGAACAGGTCGACAATGAAACTGGTCTACCACTGCCGTTTTTACGCTCTTATCTAACTCTTATAGGCTGAAATTGCTAAGATTATAGAAACGAAAAAAGGGGAAAGAAGGCAAAAGAGGATGAGCGAACGATTGCTAAAAACGATTGATAAGAAAGATAGAATAAAAGAATTAACCCTTGCCTCCGGGGTAAATGTTAGGACGCGATGCGACGTATCGTTCTACTATTTGATTAAACCGTCATTATCGACGCTAACATCGAACATCCCTTTCCGCTCTTGTCCAGTTTCCTCGTGTATGTACAATTTCTTTCTGTTCCTTCCAAGAACGGTGGAAGAAGCAGCTGCGAAAAGAGAGACGGCAGTATGGAAATTACTCGGTATGCTCGTGCTACCTCTTGTGACGCTGATTCGATGGAACAGTTCGACGAAGAAAAAATGCGTTTAAGAAATTTATCTTCTCTCTTGTTCCTTCCGTGCAGAACCCCATCATATGATTCGTCGCCATATAATTTTTACAAGTAATAAAGAAAATATTATCGAACACAGTGTGATTTCCTTGTTTATTTCGAATATCCCATTTTCAACCAATGAAATTCTCTAGTTTCGTTACATTAGTCTTTTGCTTAATCTCGCGATGCGTGAATACTGACACGCACGCACGCATTTCTGTTCTGACATAGTCTTTATACGTAAAGATTTATCGTTCGGTACAACGATAACGAAAGGCGAAATCGTATTTTTAATTAACTCTTCTCCTCGGGTATTTTAAAACATATTCCGTACTATTTTTCTTATTTAATATCTATAAGCATAGCTGAAACAAGTATAGTTGAAAAATAAGAAATGGTTATCTTTTTTGTAGCCTTAAGAAACTTGTCTCTGAAGAGACTAGCTCTAAGCAATAATGCTATCAATCAACGATGCTATTTTTTCAAAAAAAGCCCTCTGTGATGATATTCCACTTCACCGTTACCGTGTTCTTCACATTCTTTGTACAAAACTAAAGAAACCGGTAAAATATTGCTCAAGCGAACCCTTCCATCTTAAAGAAGTTTTGCCAGTTTATATTTATATATGATGTTTATAGAACACGTCGAGTCAAGTATACCTGTACACCTTTTTAGACACAACTAGCCAGTAATTTAGAAAATATTAGCGATGATTTAAAAGCTTGTTCTGTTAAACTCGTATCTTCTTCTATACAGCAGTCCCAATTACTTATCTTACGTGCGCTAAAAGTTCAGAACGCTTTTCATACATTTCTGTGTATTTTTCATTTTCAAAGGTAATTGTAGAAATATCGGTACATAAATGGCAACAAAGAGAACGTTATGCTAGAAAGACACGCTAAATTCCTCTTCTAATAAACGGTTTATACACGTGTGTGTGTGTGTGTGTGTGTGTGGCATGTGTGTTCTGGCGATAAATTAGCGACCAACCAATACGCTTTCCATTGTAAAATAGATTGCTCTTACCTGGAGCAATTCGAAACGAAGGTGAAAATAAAGTGACCAAAGCGGCTTATCTGTCTTTGACGCGTTACAATCATTTCGGTGACACGAATCAAGTATCGAGTTTCTGCGACGACATAATCCTACGATGTAGAGACGGAGGCAGGCACAAGGCAACAGAAATTAGAAACCTATTAACCGGTTGATTTACGACGATCGAATATTACAGAGCGAGCTGCGTGGTGAAGGGAACGCGAGAAAAAACTCATAAACATATCATTAAAGGGGGAAAAACTTCTTGTGGAAAGAAGACAGGAGAAAGGAAAGGATCTACGGAAAAGCATGATCATGTAGAAGCGACAAGCGATCGATCCAAGTAAACTATAAACGAAAACATGCAAGTAGACGGCGACGGTAATAACCGTACTGAACAAAAAAGGGAGACTACAATTTAAAGGTACGAAAAACTGCAAGATAAGAAACTGAAATCTTTCAACGATCTTGCAACAGGTTCGCATATCCGTTGTTCATTGACGGATCGAACGCGTATCGTTGATCGTTCGCTATCCTGTTACGATGAAGATATAAAAGGTAATCGAGTTCAACGTTCCATAATTCTTTGACGTTGATGCTAATCCCTTTACACCGTTACACGCTAACGTTACCAATTGGTAGCAACGATATTGCCATAGACAGCACAGCGAACGATAAAACTGCATCGTGGAAAGATTCCTGAAATTATTCCCGGTTACCGGCAGCTGTCCGGTTAATACCGATCATATAAATTCCTCTCTGATCTGCATTGTAATCTTGGCCGATTATTAAAAGTTAATGTCTCGCACGATCTCGTAGGAAATACGAGGGAATTCTTATTAAAACCTACAACGGCGCGTAGGAAGCCGTACGATTTGTAGTAATACCAGCAGTCCGCGAACCAGTTGTGCGCGTTATCTCCCCGGCGATCCAAATGAGAGCCGTTGTGTTCAACAAGATGAAATGTTTTTCAAAAAGCACGCCAAAGTAGATGCGGATCGCTGTCAAAATCGAGCACGCAGTGAATCGTTAAATCATTTTGCCGCACATTTCGTGTAGCTGTAGCTAATTTGCATCCGTGCGACAAGTAAACCGCCCAGAGCGTCTACCGTCCAGTCGCGTTATTGACAAGCGCACTAAATGCCTGTACAGTGTCATTACTGTCAATATTATCGTATTTTCTATAATGCACTAAGACGATATCGGGAGTGGCGTTATCGGGATTATTGGTGTCATCGTTGTAATTATTAAAGGAGTATCACCTGGACAAACGGCTTCCTGGTTGCACGATGAATCGGATCATAGTCGGTGGTAGGCTCGCTCGATCGCTTGTTCTGGCGATCGTTCGCTAGCCAGATCGGCTTCAATTATTCAAATAAGCGCAGATGAGAGAGTCGATAGCCTTGGCGGATGCACGGATGGGAAGTACTAGCTCGAGGAAGCGTCATGCCACGGGTGTAACCCATAATTCCTAGACGATCTTCCCTCGAGTCGCCTCGTCGCCTCGAAACACGCGTGTCCGTCTTTCTCTCCTCGCCTTTGTTCTTCTAGACGCGATATTTTCAAAGATTTTCGATGCACAGCCACGGCCGTGGTACGGAGAGTCAAACGTATTTTTCTCGACCGACAAGCGGGAAAATCGAGGCAACCTGGTTGGCCGTCTTTAACGACCGCGTCGGTTTCCTTGGAAGAACAGTCTCGACTTAACAAAGTGTCGAGAGAACAATCACGGTGCTGCGTAAACGAGGATTAACGACACGATTTTTCTTTACCGTTTGCGACCACCAATGAGCTGTTTTAAGTATCTGCAGAAGCAACAACGACACAGAAACACAGCTAAACGAACAGTCGCAATGCGATGCTCTCGCTCGTACACGATCGACGCCTTGCGTCCCTGAAGAATGTTCATCACACTCGCGAGCCACGGAGATAATGACAACTTTCTTTTTTCCTGCCTGTTACAGCCCGGTGCCGAACGTGCGTCAAGCTATTCTCTTTTTTATTTATTTCTTTTTTTCTTTTTTCTTTTTTCTTTTTTTTTTTTTTTGTCGACGATGGGCTAACAGGAATGCAAGAGCTCGTGCAATGGCTCGAGGAATCCGCAGGTTTTCTTCTTTTCAGAACGTTAGGTCGCGGTAGGATCGCGACAACAATCAGATAAACGGAATGCTTTCAATTGGTAATCGACATTTATGGGCTTTTCGCGCCACCATTGTAATTGATTCGCGATCCTCAGCCGATGTTTCGGTTTACGGTGTTTCGTTGGTAATTTGATTTCGACATTTTCATGATTACGATAGCAGATCGTCGTATAGGTAATCGTCATTTCGAAAACTGTTCTTTTTTTTTACGAATCGCAAATAGTTTATTTGTAATATATTGTAAATATTTGTAATATATTGTATAATGTATATTTTCGTCCGTCTGTCGTGTTCGTATTAAATGCTTAATAAATAAAACTGTACGAAATCGTATAGAATTGTAAAGCTTCTATAAAGCACAGTTATTTAGAAGGTAGATATTATTTTTCAATTATGACGGAATAATTATTACGTGTATTTTTTGTAATAAAAAGCAGTTCGATGTGTAAAAGTATCTCGCTTATGACACTTACATACACAAATACAACGGTTGACAAAATTTCGAAATTTCATTAGCGCTGTAACGAAACTCGATTATCATAATTGTATTGATAAAATTTTATAGACGTTAGAAGATATTTATAGCAGATGCATCGCGTACACTATGCAAAGTATTTGAACTATATATATTGAAATATATGGTATATATTTGCCTTCTAATTGCTGTTGAGAAATGTTTAAAACTAAAAATCGATACGACGAATAGTACGTCCCGTAAAAATTGTATTTTTCTTGTTTGATAATAACTGGAAATCACTCGTTGCGACTCGTGCACATTCATCTTCTAATAGAATTAAATTACCCTCGTGAGATTATTCCTAAATAAAGAAAGACAAGATATTTGGTATGCTGCAAATGTAAGGACGATCGATCAATCATTGGAAATTATAAATAAGCAGCCTGAGTTTGTAATTTCGCCTGGGGTGGTCCAGGCCAATGGCTCGTTGCAACACTATTATAAATTCTTCTCAACTACGAATGATATATTATTGAACCACGTTTAGAATGTAAATAAGATTGATGAAACGAGTATTAATTATCGACATTCATTGCCACAATTATTTTACCTGACGCGTGTAAACGGTCTCATATCGGTCTCTTATTTTGTTCGAGAATATTAAAGCACCGCGATAATGGGCACAAGGTAATTCGAATCTAGCTATAAACTCATTACGTGTAAGGAACGTGTTAATGTTAGTTAAAACGGTTGATGCTATTTTATGAGAAGAATAGATATAAATTTTAACGAAACTTTACCAAAATAGCAATAAATGAAATTAATCGGTAGAATTTTACTTGTAGAAATCGTTCAACGTGCTTCTGTGATTTTAATGAAAATTTCGAAAACGTAATATAATCAATAACGATAAATAAAAAGGATTTTTCAAAACTAAGGCACAAACTTGTACAAAAATTGATGAAATTCGTTACTTCAAATAATTATAAAATGTAACATTAATATTTATGCTACGTTTTATATAACAATCTGCTTCTCCAACCAGCTTTATATCAAAGAAGAAAGTACATTACAATACCTACGTGAACACGTAATAGACAACTTTAGAACGCACCTTAACTTCGAAATAGGTTCAACTTCACCAAGCATACGTGCGTGTATTTCATAGCATGAAAATGTATTGTACGTAGCAAGAAACGTATTCATCGCTTAGGAGTTAAAGCTATTATTCTCTCGCCAAGTGCGTTCGTCTTTTATAGAACCAGTCCATTAAACCAAAGTGTAAAATCGATAGAGCTTAAATAAAGTTTAAGTTCGTTATCGACTCATCGCGAACGACTTCGTCTTTTCAGAAACAAGAAGGAGAAAAGATTGCAGAAGACTGTCTCGACTGTACGCTCTAGCGATGGAGTATATTTATAAGTAATAATGCAGCCACGAAGAAGAAAGCTAGTAACCTCGGTTAATAAACTATTATACCAGGGTAACCGGTAGTAAGAGTACGAGTACATTAGCCCGCATAATTTTAGCACTCGCTAGCGCTTCAACGTAACTCTTTGCCCGTTGCGTCATAGCATATCGTGGGTGAAGATGGCACCGTTTCGTTACATAACGTCCTTCGAATGCTATCTTTGCTTTATACGCTAACTCTATTTTCGTCCTACAAATTTCATGCCGTCCAGCGACTACTATTAGACCACTATTAGACTACTATTTCCCCTATCTACTCTCTTGTACTTCGTAAGAATGCGATCACCGAGCCAGCAACGTTGCAGAGTCAACGCGTTCATATTGCGACCTGTTGCGATGATTCAGAGATGCGTACATTCGATTCGGAAAATTACAAGAACATTAATAAGTTAATAAGAAGGTGATTATCGTAGAGAGAATGAAGTTTGCAGATAGTGATAAGTACAAAAGTATTGTAAAGTTAGAGAAATTAATAATCTTATAATTAGACTGTAGATTTTTATACGAGTTCGTACATTTACACATGACGAGGTTCATTTACGTGAACGCATTTTAAAAAATAAGACATAGAAATTCGTTTGACGCTCTAAACGTTGTAACGAGTACGTTGAACATTTCATATGTTCTTAGGTATTTTATAAATTTTGTATTTTTAGCCAAATTTAAGTTTCTCATAAATGCATAAATATCCATTGCTTGCCTGTAACGATGAAGAAGTATTAATATCTAAATATGGATTCAAGAAAACCAAAAGCGTTTTATGTCATTGCTTTTCCAATTCTATTCCGAATATTGTTTGATTAATTTGTAATAAAATATATCTGTTACTATAATTATTATTAGCGGTTTTATATAATTTTATCAACGGTATAAACATCTGCATTCAGAGTTCACCGTCATTAAATTCGTGGCCATTAATTAATTTGATCGCGATATCTCTTTCCGGTTTCTCCGGTAATTAGAGCACAACGGCGCAAACGTACTTTAAAGATGAACTCGCCCTTGCTATTGCATTTCTTAACAAAATGCTAAATCTAAACCTCAAAAGTGTAAATAGTATTGCTTATAATACTATTAATAGTAATAGAATATCATTGCAAACAATAAGATTTTCCGATCCTTTCTGTGCAAGTAAAAGCAATACGATGTAATAGTAGAATTTTATTATCCTGATAGAAAATTGATTAATCCGTTAAGTTTCAAATTTTGTTAGATATTATAAGCCGTATTAAAGAAATTGCTTTATTAAATAATGAAATATTCAAGAAATTCTTTAATATTAGGAAACACATTCTCAATTTCGTAATGCGCGCAACTGAATTTGCCGACAGGATCACAGCGCATGCGCGCGTTCTTGACTTCTACATAGAACATGGCGAGCTTAGTGAGGTTGTCACGACGAGTATCATCGTTCGTACGGCATTCTTGTGGTGTCACACGTTCTTACAATTCGTGGCATAGTACCAGTGAAGTGAAAAGATGGGGTCTCAGGACCGGATTGTTTGCAACAGCTTCTATTACGCTTTATTGCGGTTACAAATATTTCCGCCCTGACGCGGTACACGCCAAGGTTCGAAAGGTTTGTAAATACACATTTTCGTTTTATTATTTTGTACAATTAATATACGTTTTTTAAACGATGCACGCGTTGTTCGAAATACAAGAGTTGTCGATTTAAATAGCGAAATAGTAGTGTGGAAAGAAATTTGTTTATAGGAATAGATGACGTTTTTGTACTTGACTTCGATATATTACTTCTAGATAGATCTCCTCGATGATTGTTTTGACACTGACATCAAATAAAATAGATTCACTTTGATTGAATTTTATTGCGCGATTGATAAGATCCTTGACCGAAAGAAATATTACGCAAGGCGTTACTGACATTTGAGGTTATAACCGTTACAAGTTATAGGTTAGAATTCGATTCTGTTTAGAATGGAGCAAACTTCACAAATATCCTTTGCACGATGCGATGTTCGATCTATTTACTTAACATGTTGCTTTTTACAGTATCTTAACGATATTGTAATTTAATACACATACTTTTGTAAATAATGAGTATAAATTACTGGAAACGGTGATATAAAAATCTGAAAAATCTAGAATAGCAATATATGTTCGTATGTAGATACGTATTAAGCAAAAAAAAAAAAAAAATAGGTTAAGGAAGAAAATTCTGTTTCAATAAATTTTTTTTGTACGAATATTTTATATGATTTTGGAAATATTTACAGAAATGTATATCTACCGTATTTTGATAGATAGAATTTTAATAAAGTTGTTTTTAACATGTTTCGTATCTAATGAAAGGAATAGAGGAGATGTTATTTACGAATAAATAAATTTGAGTAAAGATCTTTATAGATCGGAAATAGAAGTTTCTGTATCTCTAGTAAAGAAAAATCGCGGTAGTTAGAGATTCATATATAATTTCGTTAACATACGTATAACATTTCTTATATTTCGACTATAATTGAAGAGATTATACAAGTTATATCGACGATTTACATAAATACTAGATAGTTTGGAAAATATTAAATAGGTTCGTATATGCAGATAGTGTTATTTCAAAAAAGTTGAGTACATATTAAATACAGCTGTAACTACAAGAAGAGGCATGTTTAATGTCAAAAAATGCCAGAATTAGCACTTGACATGACATTGACATCCGAATTGCCACTAATATTACTTTTTCATATCGCTATTCAATGTTTTATCATATTTACTGTTCAATTAGTATATAATCTCAGCGTTTACAAGAAACTTCTAGTCGATACTTTTCCGCGCGTAAAAGCAAAAACGCGATCGACACAACTTGATAGCACTAAGTAGTCAAACACGTTTTTAGAAGTCTATAGAAGTCTAGTGGTAACGGCCTACATTTTATAATCTTCTATTTTCAATTTAATTTTTTATTATTAATTTAATATTATTATTATTATTATTATTATTATGTTTAATTGCATAGATGTATGCAAGATCTTTATCCGACATGTACACAGCAACGCATTTTTTCTTTCTCTGAAATTCATTGTAGTAGAGCTTTACTTTTGCCGAAAACATATAAATATACCGCTTAATGAGACAAATACCGTCTGCGATTATAAATGCAAATCTAGCGATCATACGAGTCTCGAATTAATTTAAAGCTATTGGAAACCCTAGGTAACCCAGTATAGATCCAAAGTTCAAAGCCTGGGCAGAACAACGATCAAGATCTCGCGATGTAGAAGACAACCCGTTTGCGCGTCGATGTAACACATTTCCCGCCACATGTTCCCTCGTGGACATGGATCGTCCTTCGGTCTAGCAGAACAAGTGCGAATCTTGGGAAGATCTGTGCTCGATCCGTGGTTGCACACTCACAAATCACGGACCCGAACAAGCGTCCTGCGAACGCCACAGACTGGCAGCCGTTATCGCTCCAATCGTCCAAGATTCCACCGCATCGTTTATCCTCGATCCTGGTTGTGACTGTTTCCAGCATCGCGATACAACGATCGATAGATACGCTATCTGGTGATAATCCAGAACATGGCTCCGACAGACGCGAGAAACCAACGCGCGAACGGTATCATCGAACCGAATGATGATAATACTTGGACAGCTCGTCATGAAACCGTTAACAGCTCTCTCTCTTTCTCTTACTGCCTCCTCTCTCTATATATCGCGTGTTACGCGAGTTATTTTTACAATTTTGCAACTTTCCAAACAACCTAACAGTATGAAAGATACTTTGAATATTTCGTACATTTCTGCACGTTACATTTGTCCCCGTTTAAATTTCCCATAGAAGCATAAATATTCGCATCCCATCATCAAAAACGTTATGTGTGTTTATGACCAACGACTAGATAGATTTATGAGCTATCTAGTTGCCCGCCAGTATCCAATCGCAACAACGTTGCATCGTTCGTCTACATCGAATCTAAGAACTCAATTTGTGGCTTAAATAACGATCTACGTAGCTACGTATACCGCTAGCGATCTATTTGATGCTCGTTTTCCATCTGGTTCGATTAGCCAACGGTGATTCGACGATAATACGCGGCTACCACATAGGATTTATACGGTTTCGAGGAACTCGTCCGGAATTAAGAGTCAATACGGGCGTAAATTATGATTTTCGAACGATAAAGCTTCGCAAGCTGTCGAACGTGTATCGCGAAACACACCTGGAACTCGCGATTATTCGCGAACCTTGCTATGCTACGTACGTCTCCCCTCCCATCTCTCTACCCTCCAGCTATCTCGATACGATTATGCTTCTTGCTGCTGGCAGGGAATTGATTATTAAAAGATAGGATGAATAATGAGAAGCAAGATAGAGTCGGTCGGATGAGGTACAATTTGTTAAGAGGTCGATTACCGAGTCAAAACCAATTACCAAGTTTTTGAAACACGAAAAGGAAGATTTTAATGCGGCCTGGTGTTTCTTGCCAATACAACGCGATTAAAAAGAGGTAACGATGGTTGCTTCGTTTCTAGTGTTTTTCTTTTTTTCTTTCATCCACTTCCTTTTGTTATCTATTTGTTTGAGACAAGTGTGGGGTAGATGACGAAGCGTAGGGTTGAGAGATATGCATACGATCAAATTGATTTATAGGTGCGTGCAATATTCTTTGGAAAGTTTAATGTTAGTCCTTGTCGAGAAAGGGAAGATTATTGGAACACTATTAGTTATCAATAATGATAACGTCAATAATATCGGAAATTATATAAATAATAGATCGGTGAATATGAAATATCGTTTCTTTGATATTTGAATTTATCAATTGTCTCTTATCGTTAATGTTAAAAAAGAAGGAACCTACTTAATCGCGAATTGGAATTAATGATTACCGATTAACTATTAAAATTCTTCAGTGAAACTAATACTTATGCGTCGTATCACACTTGGTATCAATTAGCTTTGATTGTTAATGGTTAATTAAATTAAATTTCAATCAATACCTGACAATCGATCATCGACGATCAACGATTAATATTTTTCTATACACCTAATACAACTAATCACTAATTCCATTACTTTCCAAAACAAACATAAATAGTTTTAATACGTAACTTAACGCACTACGAATCGGTAGAACTAATAATAGCAAAGCTGATATCTCCTTGAACCTGTTAACAGTTGCTCGATGTTGAAGATATTGAAAAGATTTGTCAGTGAGATTGCCGCGTCAAGTTACAGTAAATGTGTAAACGAGCACTAGAAGGTTACAATAACGCAAACTTCTACGTAAACGTAGAAACAAGTCCGCATAGCAAGTCCGCGTAAGAACAAGTACTTATGGCGTATTTTCGCTGGAAACCGCATCAGATCGAACTGAACTCCTATAGACGCGTTATCTTCTTACTCTTGGTCGAACGAGCGACATCGAAGAATAGTCATAAATAGAAGGTTAAACCCCATAAAGAGAAATTCCGCGAGATCTGTGCTGATATGGTCATATAATTGGAATTCGTTTATCAGATGGACCATTATGAGCCTTCGCGTTGTAATGGATACCCGAGTATTTGCTCGCGAAGGTGAACCTGATTTTCTCGCGAGCTCGCGTGACGTAATCTCTTAATTTTGATATCATACCGTATTTTGCCGATCGTATATCTGCATTGATTATTACCAGTCCCATTCCGTAAAATTATCTCAAGTGCTGTTAATTAAAAATAAGATTCACATAGAAGCACGGTACTAATTCTCGAGGTGCCAAGAGATATTGATAAGCGAGCTACGTTCCTTAAAGGATTTGTAAGTGAGTTGAACGGAATATCGAACTATTCAGATCCGATGACACTCGTATAAATATGCACGTAAATAATAATGTAGAAGAGAACGAAATTTGATACGCCAAGAATTCGATATAAAAAGGATAAAGGAAATGCGTTGATATAGGAATTATACACCTGCAGGAATTCTTCGAAGAGCGAGACGCGTATATTTTTCCAATTGGCAATTGCTAAGAACTAATTTCCTCGAGTTTTATACGCATGATTATTGTAATCTTATAAATGTGCTATGAAACTAACGATAGGTATAAAAGAAGCATTTTCAAATATCGCGTATAAATCGTAACAACGACGTGGACACGTTCCGCGCGATAATTTTGCTCTTATGGCACATCACGTTGATACGAAACATCCCCAACGACCACTGAATCAATTCGTCCCTGAATATAAATTTCTTTCGCGAACACGTTTAACTCATCTGGCGTGTCGAAGCTCCTCAGATTCGATGTGTTACCGAATGATAAAATTGTCCGAACAAGCGTCCCGTTTAGATCAAACGACGTATAAAGGATATTTTAGGTTTAAACCTGGAAAAATTTACGACATGAACGTAACGGGATAAATTGGATAGAAATGAAAAAATTGGAGAAACTGGTGCAACGATTAAAATAACCGTGGTAGAAAATGGATGAATAAACTGGATAGAAATGATTTAAACAGGTACGTAAAAATTTTGTTGGAACGTAATTTTCTAACGCGGATTTTAGAGTGCATTAAAGACACATTCGTTAAAAGGTGAATGTTGATATTGGCTTTTCAGCGTGAAACCATAAAATTATGATCGTAAAGATATAAACGCATTGGTTTCTCACGGGCGAGGCTGTAATAAAGGCAATCTCATCGCAGACCGTTTAAGAATCTCAAGATATTTCACGTTCCACTTTCTATCCTGTGTATCGGATAAAAAATATAATTTTCTCGGATAAGAAATGTTGATTAATAGCGGTAGTTAGCCATTAATATTTCGTAAGGAGACGTGTAATTTTATAAACGTTAGATTTATAGAGTTTAAACATGAACCGAAACTGCGCGTACTCTTGGAACTGTGTCTTTGCGATCGATTAAACTAACTTAAACCTTGCTAGGATTAGAATCGTTTGGACCACCGGTCGACTTTACGCGCCTATAAATCTAAGTTCATTAGTTTACTAGGCGTGATTCAGTGAACCGCGAACCGTTTTACGAGACATCGATGCTGATCAAAGATTTCTCTTGGGCCCTTTTTCACCCAAGTATCTTTAAATGATCCGATGAAATGTAGTTTCGATCGTGCGTAGTTTAGATCGTTATATAAATAGCTGTAATAACATAAATAGCTCGGTTTGTTATATAAATAACTGTAGTGAAATAAATAGCTTTAAATTATTTCGAGAAAGAAAGTTGACTTGGCACAAGTGGTAAGCAAACAAATAACTCAGGCTACCGCCAAACATTATTTAATTGTAATTCATACTTCCATAATAAGCTATGCTTATTAACACGCTTTCCAACATTCTATACATATCAATTTTCCATATACACGTAAGATCGTTTGTCACGTGGTAATTCGGAGGATCGATTCTGAAGTCTGAAAATCGAGTTTATTGTGAAAATACTTGTATATGAAACACAGGAGTAAATAACAATTAATAATTAACAATAATTAATAACGATAATAGTTAAATAAATATCAAGTTTTGTGCAGTGTCTACCTGAAAATCGAGAACCGATTTTCAACGTCCTGAGCCTACCGATCTTTCTCCGTCAATCTTCGATGTTTTAAACAATTGCTCTTTCTACTATGGTCTTGTCTATCTCTGATGTTGCTCTCTGTCCGTCCGTTTGGGAAACGAGCATCTCTGAAAATGGCTGTCTATCCGTTTAGGAAATGAGCGTCTCTCAAAATGGCTGTCCGTAAAACAAAGAAAGTCAGTCTGTCCGTGAAACGGAGAAAGTCCCTATCACCCTTGAACTCTCTAGGGAGTTTACATATAAAAATAAAATTTACGTATAAAAATCTAGCGATTATTAGAAACTCGAATGCGAAGAAAAACCTAGAAATATATTATAACACGTAAGAATATATGTTATATATTAATGTGCAAGGTAAGATACTCGTTACGACGCTTAACGCGCGATATAAATCACCATTCGGGTTTTATTTCTCCGAATATGTTTCTCAAAGTATACGTCTGACGATAACGATGATCGTGATCCGATCCTTCTGGATTCTTCGGCTGTTCGAGCAAATCATCGATAGCGCAAATCCTCGCCTCGCGTCGTAAATATCCGTATCACATTCGTTGGAAAATGAAAACACCGTCACCGCCGAGAAGCAAATCAGTTTAACCATATCAAATTGATAGGTATAAAGATATGCAATCGTTATCGTCATTAACTACTATGTACTCGATACTCGTAGCAAAAAGTAGATAGTAAAATCGCCGGGGTAAAGGCGTAGGATTCGACAATGAAATTTTCATATCTAAACATGCGTATGCAAATACGCAGCGAGAAGAAGATACTGGTTGGACGCTGGTCTGTTATCTGATTTCAATTTCCTGCTGCAATCTCGGCGCCATGCCACCGTGCCTCGCCGTAAGATCCGTAATCACCGTTGCATTATGCACCGAGACGAGCGGCGCACGTTGCTGCATCGATGGTAGGCAGGTGTTTGCCATCCACGTGGTTTGCGATCGGTCGCGTATACTTTCCTTTTCAACGTCCGCGCCAACGTTTGACCGTAGATGCTGCCGGCCACCCTAGTTGTTGCGTGACATTCTCGAGGCGAAGAGAACGATACGAGACTGGAGAGGCGTCGAGTATTCCGCTGTCCACTTTAGTTGCCGGAACTTTATCGACAGGCTTTTCGATGCAAACACTCGTCGACCTGTCAATCGGTTTTTGTCGGTGCGAGCGACGTATCCGCGTTCGAACGAGTTGGTCGAGACTTTAGCCAAGAGCGGTGGTTATCGTCTTTGTCTCTTCGTCTGAAAAGAAACTAGAAGAGTTAACTAGAGTTAAGGAAGAGTTAACCTAGTTTCGAAAGGTATCTTAATTCGCCATTACGATCTATACGAACTACATCGAACCTCGAATGCCTTGTAAATAGCAATTAAGAGCACAGGCGTAATAACTCTGAATATAAGGTGTCACGAGAAACACCATTACTGAAATAACGTAAATTGAAATAGTACGAATAAGGTGAACGAAGAGAAAAGCGTAATGCGAAAAAGAAAGAGGACGCGTTATACGAAATTACGCGTAAATATCAAAATTAAGGAATAAAATTGCGTGAAAATTTGAGAATGCTTTTTACGCGTGTCCAAACTTTCGGCCAATAGCGAAGACGCGTTTCAAGCTTGTGGAACGCGCGTTGCGTCTAACCGAGAGAACCGAACGCGTAATCTACGTTCTAGAAGCTCTTACAGGAAACGCTGCCTTAGGCGATTCGCACAAAATTGTTGCTGCAAAATAGCGATTCTGGTCGCGTGTTCCTCCTTTATTGAAAACTATAACAACCGAGGAAGGCGAACGGTGAAGCGGCGGAGATGAGGTCAACCGATGAAGAAGGGGCAAAAGGGTGAGGATAAAGAGGGGATCGTTTACGGGTGCAGATGAAACGGGCCTTAATCACACCACACTGGCAGCAACATGTCGAAAAAAGAGGACGTTCAGGGTCCACGGAAGAGTAAAAAAAAAAGGACAGTCGGATGCCTCGCACTTAGCATAATGTTCACCGCGCCTGTCATTACCCTGGGCCGCTAACATGCCAGCCTAACACCCCTTGAATCCGGTAGACACGCAAGGACGTGCCAACAGACGTTAGTTAACGCGGCATCACGCATCTACGAAGATACGAACCAACTTGGCCGGAATATTGATCGGGCTGAGCGTGATCTCGGGTTAAATTAACACCGCGTCTCGTTCTGGTAGCGGCGTCGGCGTAATCATCGTTCAACGCCCGAACAAGACGGACGTTATATTTGATTCCAGGAAAACGCGAAGAACCGGTTGCCTCGATGAAAAATTGGGTTAATAACGGTGATAGGTGATACCACTGTGTACATAGCTAATTTGAAGCTCCCCCGTGGTCGCGGATCCATTGCTTTAAGATTCGAGCGATCCATGTTCTTCTTGTTGTGCTTGCTTCTTCGTTTCCTGGCAGCCGTCGCCGTTGCTCGTTAGGTCGGTGGACAAGGTGGACAATTATAAGCTCGAATAAACACGTTTATAAGTCAGAATGTTCTTTCATGCACGTTTACGCCAAACGATCTAGGAAAATTAGTGCGCGCGAAAGCCTGTAAATATCGATGTGTACCTCGTTACTGGGTATCGTTTGGTTTCTTGCTGCCTCTCTTTGCGCTGGCGGATCTAATCTCGTAACTTTCATCTCTGGGATAAGCGGCAGGGTTTAGAGTAAATGGGATCGGTAATCGATGATTTACGAGATGTTATTTTTCTCTTTCCGCTGACTTCGATTAGTTTTTTACACGTGCCGGTATTTTTGTGATAAAAACCAGAGATGATTCCAAGATGACCCAACGAACTTGTCTATAGTACATCGGTGTAAGATAGAAATTCGATTCTTTGCGCGCTTTTATTAAATTGAAATCACGCCTTAGATTTATTACGCTCGAATACTGGAATCACGTGGTTTTCGACCGATGTATTAAACGTGCGTTTAAGTAGAAGCTATTTCTTTTCCTTGTCGATCAAAATACTCGATAAATGCGTTTCTATTCCAACTACGATTAACATCAATTGCTCCTTTTACGGAAGTTCTAGATATTTAACCGTTATAGCGTAATACACTTCTCGTACAACATTTTTACGTGACACGTAATCATCCACGTCTATCTATCATACGATGGACAAATACAAAGTGGCCCATCGTTTCGATTACCTGCTGCGAGCAAAGATTCGCAAAGAATTCGTTACTTACATTTGACAATATTAAGATTTCGTACGTTATACGAAAGATTGTACACGTAATACGATTATCACGATCGCGTTATTACGATCATCGTTAGTACACTTTGAAACAAATCTAAGAATCCAAGTACATGGAAGTGGTAAGATTGTCTATTGAGAAGGTCATAAATTTGAATTATCAATTATCCAATTATCCATTAATATCTTATTATTTTTTACTTAAGCCGCTGCTATTTCCTGTAGGATAGCGTTATGCGTTTATAATTATAATCATTAATTTTAAGGAAATCAAGTTACAACTTGATTAATTAAGAATCTAAAGGAACGACTCTTCTGAGAAATAAAATACGCGACTGCATTCAAATTCTCGAAATTTTGATTTACTATCACCACGAGCGCAATTCGCTTTTCACTCCGCCGTATAGCGCAAGATCTCCTATTTATCCTACGCACTGGCCCGCGAATTTAACCTTTAAGATAGTTGTAACTAACGAATACGCGTGTACAAATTTATTATTACAACCGAACAATACCGCGATTCCATAGATTCCGATAAATCGCTGGCAGATAAGATCACGATCGGCAGACTCACTTTCACATGGTGACCCACGGAATAAAATCTAGTGAAATTCAAACGCGAGTCGAAGAATCGACTGGAACGAGACACGACAAGAAGATAGATGTTTGGATTTTCAAACGGTTGTTGGTGGGGCCGAATAAAAACAGACGAAGAATTTCATTTACCTGGCCACGTTACAACAGACCCAATTTCCAAAACGACGTGGTACTACGGTGGTCCCTGGTCTCTGGTTCATTCGGTAGCAATTTGTACAAAGGGGCACCGGCACCTTCCATGCTTTTCGGCCTCTTCTCTAACGAGAAGATTAGACCTAACGGCGTTTGGTATCCCATAAATCGGCGGTGCCGCGCGCATTAACCACGGAAAAGAAAAGGAGGCGATTTATGGGTGTGTTGTAGCGTAAATTCATTCTCGCGGAAATATCTTTCCCCTGTGATTTCAGCTTCCTCTGTCGCTCTTGTATTCCTGAACGAGGAATTGTGAGATCGTGTCCCTGGATACGCTGGAGCAAAGGTTATTTCGTAAGAATTTTCGAGCTCTACCGACGACTTCGTCCCATCATTGACCTTGACCAGGGATTAACGCGCTTCAAAGATACAAATTTAGAAACACTCCTGCCCGCGAAGACACTGACTTTTCGCCTTTCGGCCGATGGTCGATGGAAAACGCGAATATCGAAGATAAAATAAAATGGAGATACAATCGTATTTAAGTCGTACCATTCTACTTTTCTACCTGAAAGCTATTTTCAGATTCTTTTACGCTCCGAATACTTCTCCAACCGATCTGAAAAAAGTGTCTCGTTATTTGTTTTTAGAATCAAATATCTATGTGTTTTTAGCTAAATTTCCAATTGCAAAAATACGCGTACAGACATGTATATGATGCCGGGCTTGTTATAGTATTTTGCTACAACGTAATCGAAAAACTCTTGAATCTCTGGAGACGATAGTGCGACGCCTTGCTAACGCTTCGGAGACGCGCGAAAAATTTCAACCATTTTCTGCCATTCTTCCTTGTATAACTTTGGTCTTTTCAAAGCGGCGTTGCTAATTAGGAATTTCAAAGATCAATTAGTGCCATTTATAGAACAATCGCAAAGGATACCGTGCTGTTGGTTGGATTTCCCTGAAAAGTTATCGTAGCGGTAGATACCAGCTGCCTCGAGGAAGTAAACTTCAGTTGCGTAATGGTTTTTGAAGTTTAACGGTTTACAGACAGCGCGATGGTTCTTGAAGCAGTAAGAGGTTTATGGAAACATGTTAAACGTCAGAAAATATTAGCATTCTCAACAGCGCCTTACGATTCGCTGAGAGCAAGCCAAACTAATATTTGCAGTTTTAGTGGAAAACTTACATCACTATATAGTTGAATATGTCAATATTTTTCCATGCTTACAATCGGAATTAACGAACGAGATCGCACGTGTGTATCTATCTTCGGCGTTTAATCGAGTCATCCCCTGTGCGTAACGATGATTCGGATTTGGCTAGAATATTTCGATCGTGTAAACAAATAGCATAAAAAAGTTACGATGTGATACTGAACGGTGTGCAAATACTTTTTGCAATCACTGTACCATTTTTGACTTCGTTTCAAATTTGATCGTCGTAATCGCGACAGTCGGTTCTCGTCACAGAATCGACGATGTTTCGTACAGCTGACGTAATATATTCGCGAAAGGTGTCTAGGAACGTTCAAATACTTCCGTGAGCCAACGTATTTCAAAGCCATCGAAATCGAAGGTTGTTATTAAGAAGAAAAAAAAAAGAAATAGAAACCGCATATCTTTCAGACACTTGCATACAAACTGTAAAAGGAACGACTAAATGGGCACAGAGATATGCATTTTCTTTTATTGTTTATTTGCTGAAATTGCCATCGATAACCGCACTATTATACGCGTACGCTGGCTATAACTATAAATCTCGTTGGGCGAAACAGTAAAAATTAATACACGCATTTCGTACGGAACGTATAATCGTTACTTTCCCTGGGTCGCGTAATTATACGAATAATTATAAGCGGGAGACCGGGCACATTGCAATAAAATGATTTTATTGAAAATACGATTATCAGATTTACATACATGTAGGAAAACGAGCGCTACTCACGAACCAGACATAACAGACGGCTGAATTAACGATGCCATTTTTATTTCTATAAATTCACACTTAATGGGTGTGCCTTTTAGCGAAAAAAAGAAAAAGAAAAGAAAGAAAAATAGAAGAATAAACTCGCTTGCGTGTACGCATGAATCTTCGAGTTACTTCGCCAGATAATCTCGATCGGTAACGGGAAGCTACTATCACGAGTACGAACCATTGTAAAAACGATTTGTCGCAGAAAAAGAGGCTGATTTACGGTCAGACCGAGATTCAGGCTTATGGAAATGCAACGAAAAACGAGAGCGTCGGCCAAACATCCTTCAAACAGCTCGCCTATAAATAAGCCAAGGATCCGTTTCATGCGGATAATGACAAACGTGTGATGTAACGATATCGATACGAACCAAGGTGCCGTGTTGATATTCCGCTTTTAAATCGCAGAGGAACGTGTTCGCAGAACGGTACGTACGGTAAACTATATCGTGCGCGGTATAGTTTGAGATGCGACGACGAAGCGAACGTTCTTTGAGTGGAAACGTGCACGGTGAACACGTAACAACGTAAATTACAAAGAATAATACGCCCAATTTCTTACTATTACGCTCATAATTTCTAAGCAACGAATAACTTATACGTCCAAAAGACGCTGTTTAACTCTTGTACGACCGGTGCAATCGAGAGGAAAATAAAGAAAAGGTTGTAGAGACTGAATGGATGCTGACAATAACTCATAATCAGTTGTCCTGAAACTTGACTCTTGGAACGGGGCGCCGCGTCGCCGGGTCGCCGCGTTCCAGCAATTTCGCGTCTACAGAATGAACGATTCAATCTGCACCGGTGAGATCGCAAATTCACGTCGTTACACGAGAATTGTGTGCATAACCTTTAAGGCTTAACTGCAGCTTACGTCGCGAAATACGCATATTGCCTGAACATAGGTAAGCAGATAGCTGGGAGGAGAGTAACCGGCCACTAAGTGGGCGTACAGGCTCCCACGAAGCGAGCCAACAAAAGGGCCTCGCCCTTTTAGAAATTCGACAATCTTTCATAGTCGTGTTCCAACCGCGTATCGATAGTTTGTTAACCTCTGGTGGCTCTGGCGAGCAACAATGGAATCGTGCTGAAGCGGAGACCCATTTGTGGTCCCCGGCATATTGAAATTTGCTACGTGTAGCTAGAAAACGAAGCACCATATTTATGGGTAAAATCGCACTCTGTTTCAATATGGTATTGTACAGCGTGGAGTTTCTTTTTCTCGAAGAAGGATATTTAAGAGTATGGATTTCGGCACGGTGATATACTTGGCAGGATGGAAGTTGATTTATTTTATTTGTAAATATCTCGTCCCTGATAATATATTTGTACGAATATCAAAATAACTCTGATATTTTACAGTTGAAATTTATTCATTTTATTTGTAAAGGAACATCGGATAGACAATTATCGCATTTTCTGTTGCACACGGTATGCGTACAAACGTTCGATTCTAATTTGGAATTAGACGTAGATACTTTTATTTTGTATGTAATTTGACGATTTGCAAGGCTATCGAATAATAGTGTATTATGCAAATAAATTCAGAATCGGTGTGGGCGGTAGATGATCTTTTCTCTGAAGCAATATTGTCGTATGACACGAGGATCGCAACGTATTTCATACATATTTTAAGATTAGAACTGCCTTCTTGTATCCATAGAGTTAAGTCTATAATCTTTAAGCTGTCCAAGTAACGTTTGCAATATCAAAGCTATTAATCTGAACAAAGAAGTATTGCATAGATTACATGTAGGTATACTGTAGACAATTGATTTATGTGCAATAGGTGATGCAATAAACTTGCGAATTTCAGTTTTTTTACTAAACGACACACGATTTAAGGATATTCTAAATTACACAATTACCTGTCTGTGTAAGTGGTAAACTATCGCTTCAAAGATAGCGGGCTGAAATGAAAAATATTTATACAGCCCGAGTGTTGAATTCTATCCATGTTTTATATATATTGCACGATCGGTTTAATCGCGAGATTACAAATTGTAGGGATACGGAATACGTATGAATTTCACGCATTTACTTGCGCATTCATCCTAAGCGATATTAAACGTTTCAAGTGTCACGTCGGTTCGAGATTATTTCACGTTGCGCGCGTAAGGTGAGAGATTGGTACTTCAATTATCATACTTATTGCAAAATTTATTATATAAACTGACGGAGTAAAGATACAGAATGTCGTAACAGAACGGAACAGAACAGAACGTCAAGTGCTGACTTGGGAGGGTTTTTTATATCAGGTGTTTAGTTCCTGTGGAGGGGCTATACTCGCATAGGTATGCCGCTACTGCCTAGTTACTATTTTGATGGCTATGGTATGCAAAATGTGATTATCCTAGCGCTGTATTCCGAGACCCCTGTGACGCGAGAAATGCGGTAGAAAGAAATTCTTTTATTCCGATTGCATACCGATCGATCTTCTAATCGTACAGTTATTTCGAAGGCAAAACCAGATTTTTAGAATCAACGATTTTTCCCGAGTATTTTTACAATTACAGTTGCAAAGTAACAGGAACGACGATAGATTTTTGGGACAGATTCAGTGAGCGAGCTCCTGAATTCGATAGTAATTCCTTTTAAATAAATAGTTGCCAAAAACGTTGTTTCTTTCGCAGGTAAATATGACAGGAACAAACTGAAATTATTCTTATTGCTCAATAGCTCACTGATAATATTTGATCGTACCAGCTACAGAAATATGCAATTTTAGCTATTGTGTGTCGCATTACTGCGGTGCAGCGAAGTAAGAACTCGAGTGGATATTTGTATATTTAACGTTCAAGTACCTATCGTACTGTATGAGCAAAGTTCAATCGAATTGTGTGATTTTATAAACGATTTTATGATTTAACACCTTGAAATAAATCGATTGAAATTTTATGAAATCAACGAACTGTTAAATATTATATACGCGTGTGTATGCATAAATAGAGAGATATCGTTAAAAAAAGGGCATTACGCTAAATGCTAAAGAAGAGAGTTTAATGACACTTTCGAGCTAGAACCTACGAATAGGTTCTTTCGAACAAGGTCACCCATATGGCGCAAAAATTTGACACGAAAATATATGTGTGTCCGTATGAAAAATTGCAATAAATATAAAATTTTATACTCGTATAGAAGATCTATAAACAGCGCCAGATGGCATTAAATTATAGAAATGGAATGATAAAAGCAAAAATTCGACGCACATAACTCGAAGGCCTTTTTTCCACTTGCGACTAGTCGCGCAACTCGCCAAGTAAGTAGTCGCGGTAGCACGAATGGAAATTGTGTCATATTCGACAATACATTTTGTAGTCGCAAGTGAGGCAAAGAGGCGAAAGATCGTAAACCGATGTTTATTTTTCTTTTTTATTCTGTCACGCAGAAGGAGGACGAGAAGGTAGTAAAGTTGACGATGAGGGAACAAAGATTTATAAAATTTGCATCGGTGGAATATGACGGCCAACTGTATATGACGCCTCAAGATTTCCTCGACAGTGTCGTTGAACCTGAACCCAGACGTGAGTATTAAATAAATTCGCCAAAGTCCATGAGCGATAAGTTGCGAGATCGGAAACGAACCGCTGAAAAATAACTCGTTATCGATCAATACCATTAACAATCGCGATCCTATCGTGATAATCTGACATTTGTTTGAAATTAAATTTTTAAATAATCAAAATACTACTTTACTATACTTGCTAGCAGGTATAAAATGTATAAAAGCTAATTATTTCTCTTTGATTTCGATAAACTTAGATTCGCGGAGAGAATCGAACGTAAAAATAAAAATTGCAAAACTCCAAAAATAAAAAATTCATCGACCTTCCATCTCGATACTTTTACTTCGCTACGTATGTCGCTCTACGGTCTACGAATAGAACAAACATTCTAAGCATCCGAATTTGTACGTCGTTCGTACGTTTCTGTCACGGTTCTTTAATGCACTTTAGCCTTACGCAAACTGGCAACGACAGTGCGGTGAAATCGCGGCGCCTTGATCAATAATATAAATAAATAAATTTCGGTGATATTTCAGCAAGGCTGAAGAGACGCGTGTTAGCTGACAAGGAGCTGGATGTGATGAGAAACAGCATCCCCTCGCTACGTCATGGAAATCCACATATGTTCAGAAACCTCCGGGACAAAGGTGAGCAGTCAAAAAATACCGCTTCTGATTTTTACACTTGCTTAGAGGGAAAGAAATTTTTAACGGCGTTAGTTTGTGTACAGAACCGGGCGACGAACGTGTCTTTCGAACCTTCAGACTGTTTCTCAAGCATGGAAATATTTCTAGAGAATAGAAACATTCGTATATGCGCGACCGAACGTATTTTACCTTGCAGTAAATATTAAATTCATTCAGATTGATATGCTCTTTTTGTTTCTTAAAAGACATTACCGATCTATCGTTTATTTTCAAAAGGTTTTTATATCTTTAAACCTATCCAGATCGTAGGTACCCATTCTTCAACTATTCCATGTTAAGATGCTTCTTCTCATTGTCAGTCTGCAAGTTATATAAAACCAGCAAAAACATCGAGATATCGTATTTTTCCGAATGGTACTGACTTACTATGCGATAGACGGGAAAATACGATATTATTGTCGATAATATCGCGCCAGAGAGGAAAGAGCAATCGCGCGATTTTACATTTAATCGACTCGGTTAGTTATTAGTTGCAGCTTACGTGGAAAAATCGGGAAGAAATTGAAAATTTGACACGAACGATTTAGATTGGACGCGTCCCGTGTGAAAAATTTTGAAGTTGCTCTCTTGCAAGGTTCTCGGGTTTCGTGGCTCGGAGATCGGTACAGCAATTAATCCCGCCACCCTTGCGACTTGCGACGATCGAAATAACAGGGCTGCGTCGCGTCGTTAACGAGTCCCTGGTGCAGCTGGTTCGAGCCTCTTCCTGCCTTTTTGTGCGTTCACCGCACGTTTGTCGCGCTAATGGAAATGCAAATAATCACGTATGGAGCCAGTTTCACACTTCTCTCTAATAAACGAGTTCCCTCGCTCTCTGTGTATCCCACTTTCTCTTTTTTCTTCCATACCATCGCGATGCGATGGTTGCTCACGTGTTACCAACACGGTGTTAGTAAGCCCAGAAATTTTATAGGCTAATATACGAGGCCCCTGACCTAATCTGTTTCGTCGACTTATTATAGAAAACGTTTATTAACATATCACGTGTGCTATACGACATTTTTCGGAATTTTGTCGGTACTATAGCGTCGTCGTTATTCGAAAAGTTAACGTAAAACTTTGAATTAATAAAAAATTTGAAATATGAAAGCAATATAAAAAAAAGTGTATACAGAAATTACGAGACGTTTATCGCCGACGTGCATTTATTAAAATATAATATAAATAAATAAGATATAAAACATACAGCACGAATAACTGTCTGAAACATGCTACAATTATGCTAAATACACGCTAAAGCAACGTTAATGCTAAAAGTGATCGCATTGAGTATCGAGGCTTACCGATATAACAAATAACTGGCAATAACTAATAAATAATAATTTTCAGTTTTGCTTCAAACTCTTCGTAAATCGTTAACTCCTTACTTTTCTATCATTTTTCCGAGCTGCTCCTTTTATATGTACTACATTTTGTACGAGATACACAGATGTCCTACTGCTTCTGCATGCAAATATAGATAGCCATATAATGTATACAAATTTATACGAAACCGCTCGCGCCTCGTGTATTTCCCATATAATTTCATGCTAAAACGCTTGTGAACCACTCGCGCGACAAAACTCGCTCGTCCACATCGCGTTACCAATATCGGTTCGTTCGCTGTTCGAAATCATTTCGACGCGTGACTAAACGGAATACTTTCTTATTGCGCGAACGCGCACCAAGTATGTATTACATCGTATCGGAATGAATCGTGGAATTTCCTGAATGAAGTGGCGCAAAAGTAGTATACACGAAGCGTGTGTAGCGCTAAGCAGCGAAGAAACGTATACTCTTTTTCTGCTCATAGACAACGAGTCGTGAAACCGTATGAATGAAGATACAATGCGAAAGTTGCTTACGCAACTACGAGTCTGACTTTTAAGGCACTTTATTTACTTCGTAGAAACGTTGTTTCGAAGAAACGAGTGGCGAAGTTTAACTGTACGATACTAACTAAGTAGATAGTAACTAGGAGAGATAATAAATGCCGATAATAAATATGTAAGAAACGTTATCGAGTGTACGTAAACGAGTTTGAAATCACGTGAAAAACGGCAAAGTAATATTTTTCGCTGTCTATCCAAACGAAAGTGGAGAATAGAAATTTGGCAGAGATCTATTGATCTAAATGGAGGTTACATTGCAAAGGCGAACGGTTTATCGAGCGTTTATTTTTTTCGTTTGCCTGCATAAGAAATTTACATAATTCACCGTTATCGAATCGCATGGAAAGGAAAGCATAAATTCTGGGAAAAGAAGATACGCATCGACGGAGCAATTTTATCGAATAAACGGTTCGAAAAGTTTCTTCAAAAAACATGGATAGCCTTCGAAAAATTCTTCTTTCGAGAATCGACTCTCAGGAATCATTTCCAGGAAAAGATCAATTTCACCAAACGGAATTTCTCTTTCTAGAACAATGCAACGAGAAAGACATGGCGCTGTAAGCGTCAGCTTTTATTTAGAGTTTTTCTGATGTTCGCCGACTTTGCTCGCCGAATAGCTTCATTCGTGGAGGACTTTTAATCGGAAATTTCCAATTCAACGACGATAAAAAGAGAAATGGATCGTGAACGTCGAGTGTGAGGAGCTTTGGCGTCGACCGTTTCCTTCCACTCACTTTCTTCATTTTCCGCTTCGTAAACTTTCCTCCGGCTTTCGTAGTCGTGAAAACGTTTTATGGAGTGCTTATGGCACATAAAATCGATTCGACGATCGTTCGGCACAAAGCTGAAAACACGAAAGCACACATGATGTGTTCTGTCTGACTGGAAGATCAAAATTTAACTTTCGAAGTAGTATTTCTCGCCGCGAGACGTTAAAAGCCTGAGTTATTTGGCGTTTTTTTAAACCAAGAAAAGGGATGTTCCGAGGAATGCGTAGAACGTTATGGGGCGTATCTAATGCCGTTCACAGCTACCTCTTCTCCACCCCATGGTTTAGGGCAACCTGTTACGCTTAGATTACGAGTTAACGCGATTATCGTGGAAATTAGTACGGCACTTTATCGTTGTGTCGTGTCGCCGTAAACAAAACGAAGAGACCCGGCCGTCCGCGCGCGATACATCATTTTCCCATAAATGGATTTATTCTTAAATGGGTATGAATCCCGCTTGGGGGCCCGGCTTCTTTCCGATAGACCAGACCGACCGACTTGTTTCGCCTCGTATACGTTCGAACGATTTAACGATCGAAAAATCATTTTAACCGAATGAGATTCGAACGCGGAGATTAGCTAATGACTGAAAATCAATTAGACCGGCGATTAGGATTTTTGTGGAATGATTAATGACTGATTGTTAGTGGATGCTAGTTGTGTATGGTGTGTTTTCGAGTAGATTTTTTATGATCGATCATTCTATGGAAATGTTATCGTTAAAATTAAATAAATCGTATAAATATCGGCTATAGGAATCATAAATGAAAGCTGTAGATGTTTGATAAAGTTTTCAAAGCGATAACGCGGTATGTAAACTATTGGAACTTTCCTTTATTGAAATCATTTTATGGAAATGTTATCGTTAAAATTAAATAAATCGTATAAATATCGGCTATAGGAATCATAAATGAAAGCTGTAGATGTTTGATAAAGTTTTCAAAGCGATAACGCGATATGTAAACTATTGGAACTTTCCTTTATTGATATCATTTTATGGAAATGTTATCGTTAAAATTAAATAAATCGTATAAATATCGGCTATAGGAGTCATAAATGAAAGCTGTAGATGTTTGATAACATTTTCAAAGCGATAACGCGATATGTAAACTATTGGAACTTTCCTTTATTGAAATATTACGTTTGAAGTTTACTGTTACGCCTAGTATCGTGTTATAATAATAATTTACGATACGTATGTACACGTAATAATAATTCTTTCCTTTGTTCTCGTAGGAATTATATCTTACACGGAGTATCTCTTCCTCTTATCTATTCTAATCAGTAAGTATCGTCGTACAATTTTTAATGACATACGCATTTTTCATGAATTTTCGTTATTCTGTATTTTCAACAAGACGTAACGAAGATTCTTAATTGCAGAACCTACGTCGGGTTTCCGAATCGCGTTCAATATGTTCGATACGGATGGAAACGAACGTGTGGATAAAACCGAATTCCTCGTGGTAAGATAATTCTTTGCTAAGTTGCACATTTCTTGCTATATAAATTATCACGATTTCTTATCGCTTTTGTACTTGTTCTATAAAAATGTTTCAAATTTGATTTGATTAAATATTTTTCGCTAGAGATAGAATTTCAGTTTTTAATAAAACAAGCTAAATTTAAAGCCAGTTAAATAGTGCACGTTCAAAGTAAGCTTCTTAAGTTACATGTTTCTTTCAGTATGTCTCTGCGATATTTCCAGTGCGATTTTCCGATAAACACGTGATTCAGGATTCACAGACAGACACGAAATATTCGCACAATAAGTTGCGCATAAATTAAATCAACGTGACACGATGTACGATCGGCGTTTACTCCTTTTACTTTTACAACATTAAAACGTACTCGTATTACCTTAAATTGAATTATTCGTTCGAATTTAAGTTGAAAGCAACGAGAAAATTCCGTAGACGGAATTTTTGAAAATTGTAAATCATCGATACAGATAGAGATGAGAAACGTTTTAACTTTCTATTGCAAGTACACAGGCAGCAACAAATACGATAATTTTATAGAACGAAAGATTTATTCTAAATTTCTAATTCAATTGTAATTTCTTAATTTCTAATTCCCGAGATTACGATTTCATATTTTTCGCTAAATCGAATAAACGTACGAAACAGAAAATAAGAAAGCAAGACAAATATATCGAATGCTGTATGTAGATTTAACATGTTCGATTTAAGTATACAACGAGGAGAAACTCGCAGCAATCCGATCAATGATCTCGTTACGAAAATAAATTGCGAGTTCTCAGAAACGAAGAAAAATCACACGATCTAGAAGACAAGGAAGGTCGTAGCATGCGACCGAGAGTAGAATTTGCCAATTTGCACGGATGCGTTTGTAATTTTCACAGATTCGACGATTGCTTGGCGGTAACCTGAAGCATCGGCATCTCGACGTTGAAACAAAATGTGCAGTGAGTTTTAACATGTTCGTGAAAGAGCAAATCGAGCCGGCATTCGTAATCTTGATTATCATCGCGCCACTCATTATGCGCGCTTGTAATCGTAACTCGAATAGCGTCCTGCATCTTTGACATCTAACAAACATCTGCTTGATAATATTATTAATTCGCTCCCCTACGGATATCTAACATTCTTTTCTAAATAACCTAAACGATAATATAATTCACAGGACAAAACTAATCGAAATAATTTCATATTTTGTTATCAACGAACTAAAAAAAATTTTGCACTGTGTGTGGTTTCTTATCGGTTAATTTTGAATGTATATATTGAATTAATTACTAATTATTTCCATAATTACGTAGTTAAGTAAATCGTCGACTAACTCCGCTCCGTTCGTTTGTTTTACGTTTAGACGTTTCATGTATTTGCATTTGTCGTTTGTTCCTAATCTCTTTTTATCGTGCTATTTTTATTTACACTTTTATTCGTGATTCTGCTTCGTTATCTCAGTTCACGAAAAGCTTAAGTATGCGTTTTTTACGTTTGCTTCTTAATTCATCTTTTTTATTTTTTATTCAACAAAAACAAGCGCCTATTACAGATATATTTCAATATCTCATTTTGATGTATTTGTCAGTTGAAACGTATAATGCCACCGAGCGAAGATTTCGTTTACGAACCAAAACTTCGTAACACCCGAGAGCGCAATGACAAAAATCAGATTGTCTCGAATTCCTACGTAAGTTATTAAGTTACGCAGATGCACGTGATTATCTGTTTAACTATTGTCAGAGTGAATTTGAATTTTCCTACTGGATTTGTATTATAATTTTAATACATAAAATCCTTCTTAATACATATTTGACAATTTAACAACAAACTGAATTATGTGACGATTGTGAAATGTTGAGTTCGTAACACAAAAATTACATAATTTAATCTCTGTTTAAAATTTAGGTTCCGTTTATGAATATGCCTACTAAAATTTACCAAGAGAGAACTTCTAAATGCAAATCGGGATACTTTGTTAATAACATTCTTCGTTAAAGTTATGATAAAATCACGCAGTTTCTATTAATACAACGAGTTACTTGTATGGTCGAAACGTTGATGCGATTTACAAACAAAATAAAGAATTTAACGGCTTTATCTGCAGCATTGAAAAAGTTACAATAGTTCGTCATTTCTTGGATACCTAAATCTAAAAATTCATTGCTACATTGGGGCTAAATTTAATAACTAGAAAATAATAAGTTAAAAAGGCAGATAAGATAGAATGTCTCGTAGAATACTTTCATTTATGTTTGCTAAAATATATGTTATCCTAATTGTTAAACCAATGTAAATTTTTGGTAAGTAAACATTGATTTCAGCTAAAACGATATAACGAAATTACATACCTACATATATACATATATATAACACTCTTCTCCCAAGGCTTTACGATGAATTGCAAAACAAATCTTAAAAACAGAAATTTAAATATCTTTTTCTTTCATTCCTGCAGATGGAAAAAGTTTTCAGCCACGCTTGGAGAGGACGTCACGGTATCGAGACCAAAGAAAAATTAGATGCTCTGAAAGAGAGGCAAACAACTCCTGAAGCAATTCAAGTTCAATATATCGACGATGATCAAGTAAGTAATATACGATATAATATTCGAAATAACTAACGATAAACACTCAAACTAAATATGATATTTGATATCTTTCTCTTTTTTATATATGTATATATTTTGTTTTAAAAACATAAAGGCTTTTTGGGAGCGACGATTGCAAATCATCGTACTCTTAAAAGATTTTTATAAAGGAATACTACTTACGAATAAGAGATGATTAAAAAGGATTTGTCGAATCTTGAAACGAAAAAAAACGTGGAGATAAACAAAATTATAAAAACAGTTCGTTGTATAAGTTACTATTAGTAATTAGACGCTACTGACTATGATAATATTATTTTCAGGGCTTGCAACGACGACATGCGGTCGATACCACTCTGATGGTACACTTCTTTGGGAAAGACGGAACCAACGAGCTGAAATACGAAGATTTCAAATGTTTCATGGAAAATCTGCAGCAGGAAGTTCTAGAGCTCGAATTTCACGAATTCAGTAAAGGCCGTGATACCATCTCCGAGATAGACTTTGCGAAAATTTTGCTACGATATACACATCTCGATACCGACGAGTACATTTTCCTTTTACCGATTTTGTTCTCACGCGTGTTGCTTCAAATCGATAGAAGGTCGTTCGTAAAAGTGTTGTTTCCAAAATTTGATCTCGTTACACGTGCAAAAGAGAAGTTAAAAGTAACTGTGAATTTTGGAAATTCGTACAAATTTCATTCGGTAGAACCGATAAAATATAGCATTAAATGCCTAGTATGGGTTTCTTCTATTTGTACCGGTGGTTGATTCATTTTCTTAAATTACTTCTTTGATTTTGTTACATTTCAAATGGCTGGATTTATGCATATATTCTATTGTTACAGATACGATAAATATTTGGATAGAATATTAGTGAACTCGCATCTTCAAATTGGTATTACATTCGAGGAATTTCGTCGTTTTTATCAATTTTTGAACAATCTCGACGACTTTTCAATTGCTATGCGAATGTACACTCTGGCGGATCACCCGATATCAAAAGGTTTCAAGATATATTCATTGTGAAAGAAATTTAGATATATATTATCGTTAAACGTATATTAATGCGTTTCTCTTCTCAGATGAATTCCAACGTGCTGTGAAAATTTGTACAGGCAGTGTACTTAGCGATCATATTATCGATACTGTCTTTGCACTTTTTGACGAGGATGGGGATGGCCAGTTATCCTACAAGGAATTTATAGCGATAATGAAAGATCGGCTACACAGGGGTTTCAAGGTATCGATTGAAAAAACTAGTTACCTTCGTTTTTAAACATATTGTACTTGGCAATAAATGCCTCACGTACATTACTGTTAACGTTGCTCTAAGTAAGATTAAATGCAAACTTTGTTGGCAACGTAAAAGACGATTTTAAAGGCTGCGAAATAGTAGGAACATAATTTGCATGTTTATAATAATCGAGGGACTTATGACAAAAAGCGACGTCAAATTTTTCTATTTTTTAGAAAGTAACACATTCTCTGAAAATCAAATCATATTCAACTCGTCGAATGAGAATTAGCTGCTCTTATAAAAGCAATTACTGTTATGAGATTCACAACTTCATAATATAATTAGATGCAACTGTACCGCAATATGAATATACATATGTAGATTCACTCACGACAATTGTGTAACACGGTGAACATTTTGTTTAAAGAAATTAACATGTATCGAAGAAATATTCTTTTACTTTTCTGAAAGAGAATAAGTGAAAAGACATAGGAGTGTCCTTCTTGTTACAAGTCCTTTGGTTGTTAATTTCTGCAACAGTAATTGTGCTTGTAGCAATTAAGTTGTTTATCTATGTTTGGTTTTATTTTGCAGTCTCAACAACGACATAAGCATTTGCAAGCATTTACTTCATGCGTAAAGCAAGAAATGAAATCCCGTTAAGTGACGTTAAGCAGAGAAAATGAATCTAGAAGCGAATACAGATACGAACCATTCAAGAATATCAAGTGCCATTGAAGTTACAACGTTTTTTGAAATTCTAGTTCCATTTCGTTAATACAATGCCATTGTGATAATTATTTGCCATTGAAACATATTTATAACTCAGAATCTCTACTTCCGTTTAGTCTTTACATATCTTATTAAGTTTTTCTATTCGTGTGGTTTATCATTTTGTTATCTGATTTTGTATCATAAATAATGAAAATTTACTAGTTCTGACAGATAACATTTATCAAGTTTCTTAAGTATTAATTTAAATCTAGTACTCTATCGTAAATGAATATTTACCCACTCTTAAGCAGTGTATTTATCTTTCAATTAAAGACTGTTCGATACCAAATCTTACGTATTTAATAGATAGATTTAAAATCATTATCACCATCTTTTTGTGTATAATAAAATATAATGTATCATGTAAATAACTATAATAAACAACCACCACTCATTTTCTTAATCTGCCATATTATTATATCTTTGCAAACTTTTGTAACTCTCGATAATTAGTGCTAAATAAATTTTGTTTCAACTACACTACTTGATAACAGTTTCTCCACAATATAATGATCAGGAAATTCTTTCCCTTTCTCTCTTTCTCTCTCTCTCTCTTTACTATTTCTTATAATCCAATACATACTATAAAATTCATAGCTTAAATAACAGCAAATAAGCTGCACTTTCGTTTCTACGTTATAAAATGCCATTCCACCCACGTGCACCGTCAATGGCCCACTTTCTCTCTTTTTACCACAGACTACACGTAGTAATTGTTATTGTTATCACTCATCACACTGATTGCCGTCTGCTCGTCTCGTGAATTGAGCCAGCGAAAAGAGGCACATGATTACTCGTTCCCTACGGCTTCACATCAAACGAACTTCATCGTGGACAATGATTCCGCAAAAGGCTTCCTAGTTTCGAAGCAACAAGCATCGTCTAAGAATGCAATTCTCAAACGCGTTTAAACGTCCTGGCTTACAACTCGAGTCGTCAAATTAATGAAATCCCTTAGATAAGCATAAACGCAAGTAGCAGTTTGCATCTCTTCCTGTCTTTCCTTCGTAAAATCGAAATTAAAATATCTTTTAAGCTTATCCTTCGGAAACATAAGTATCTTAAATTTCTGCAAATGAATTCAATTGTTCCCTTTGAGCTTATACATTTATTGAACGAAACGCGTAAAAATGAATAGAATAGATTTAGATTTGTTAAGATGTAAAAACACTCAAATGGTTCACAGAGATTTCCATTCACGATATACTATTACCATATCGCAAGATAACAAAGAACTTGAAAGATAGAAACCTGTTGCATATTACGTAGTCTATATCGTGGCTTATAGGATACAAAGCTATCGAATCTTTTGCAAATCTTTTAACGTGCAATTTTAAATAAGATACAATTCGGCTAAAAATTCTATGCCAAGCATTTGTCGTCAAATTATTTACATGGAAAGTATTTCTTTAGTTATACAGATAAGTCACGATAAAATTCAATCAATTAAATGTAAACGACCAAGACTAAAACTAAACTCGCGAAAGAACTCGTATACTAAGCCGACCTTCTTCAATTTTGAACATTTTATACGATAACAGGACTGTCTCGATAAATAACCATCTCGCTGCTTTACATTATGCAAAATATACAGTTTTATTAAGAGAATCCGAAATGTGTCAACGAATATAAATGTTTCGCTGATAATCGGCATTTACAGTTTTGCGGGTGACGCACGAATTGAATCCTGTTTAACGGCGTAACAGTCGACTCAATCCAACGGTTCAATTTCTACTATTTTGCAAACATAAATCCATATTATTCCGAAGTAAATGTACGCAACGTAAAATAAGCGATAATTTTCTTTTTTCTTTTTTTTTTTTTTATTCTTGACTGATTCTACGACTACTTTCGTAATCGCCGGTACAAATATGTATAATAACAGAAACTAGCAAGTTCTAAACAGAAACTACCGACGAACTAAAAACACTTGTACGTGTGTTTACTAAAGAAAAAGTTGTTGTCAAATTTGAACGCGCATACCCACGTCAGTGTTTGTCATTGAGTCTCGTTTCGGAAGTTGGCTCGTTTGACACGACGCTGCATGCTCTCTGTGCAGAGTAACGATATCGAGATTCCTATGTACGTAAAATTGGACTCGCGAAATTTTGAAATTCAGCACTAGATATTTTTAACGAGTATTTGCTTCAATTACTATGACGATCAACGAAGAACTTAAATAGATGTGAGATTTTATGGGGTGACATTCTCTTGTGACACGAAACTATTGTTTCACGAACTTGTAACAGCCGGTTGGGCAATTCTAAACTTCAATTACACAAAATATATTTATTACAATATATAATATATATATATATATATATAATTATAATTAATTTATCACAATATATTTATTTCAAGCTGGACAGTCGAATTACAAAAATGATTAATATATTATATTGGCGTAGGTAAGTTTATTATCGTAATGATTATATTTTAAATATGGAGGACCGTTGTTTACATGTTTCATCTATGTAATATAAATGCGCTATTAATTTCAACGATGACAATACGTCAACAGGTACCAATTCGATGCCATCGACACTCGTATATTCTGATTCATATTCATATAAATATAATTTGTTAATAGCTTAGAGAAATGCAAAGTGCGGTTCCTTTCGTTCTTCATTCTTGATTAACGTATCGTTTTTAATACTCTGTCGCTTATTTTTTTTGTTCGAATCAAAAGTAACGATCGATCGAAACAACGATCTTGAGCGAAACCAGCTTGTAACTTCCTAATGCAGCGAGCATATGGAATAAAGAAATTTCTGCACAGTCAGAACATATTGATTTACAATATTATATTCTTGTATCTGTTTCAATTAACTATATTATTAAATGGTAAAAACTTTCTCAAGCGGCACATTCTCAAGCGCTCCAATAATAATGAAAAAAAAAAAAAAAGAAAACGTTGATAAAAACCGATATTAGTTTTGCCAGAGATACTTTCACGTCTTTCATTAATTCCAGAAAAATAAATAAAAAGATTCAAGAGTCTGGTATAATTCTCGATGTCAAACTTAGAAAATTTGATTAGCCGAATCGGATAAAATCCTCCAACTGATCTTTCTATTTTACGTATGGACGCGTCTTATTTCCTTCGAGACTCTCGGTTCTGACATGAAAAATTTCCAAACTCCGTCTAAGAATGATCAGAATATAACAAAATATAATCGCGATACTGTACCATCTACGTGTATAAGAAAAATAAAATACAATTTCCTGTGTACGTACGTAGTTATCCGAGTCTACAAAGCAAGGATACGCAAAGATACGGAAAATCGTGGCAATATATCGGTAGTGGGGATCGGCGGGTGGTAGTTGCACGACTAGGATTCACAGAGAACGGCGAACAGGCGGACAGTCGCGTTGTCAGAAGTGTGTGCTGTGAGTGTCGCTACGGCACGAGCGCGAGCGCAAGCGCCGGTCAATCCGTCGTCAGTTGCGAAAAGCAGGCGAATCAGCTCGATTCGTACGCGTCGCGCTTCAATTTCGTGTTCACAGTGATACTCGACATCGTGGTGTTCACCTGTCATTTCGTCCAAACTAATCTGCATACGGTCCGCCGATGCGCCACGTGCGTAATGGGCATAATGGGAATGTTCAATTGGCTGAAAAAGTAAGTCTTCTTTTTTTATTTTTATACTTTTGTATTTTCAGTTTCTCTTGCCACTTGGCGTTGCTTATTGTGTATTTTGATCTAGTAATAAACAATTAAAAATATTACGTGTGCAATAGGCTATAGATAATAGGCTGTGATAAGTGGAATATATAAACACGTAATACATAGTTTCGAGGCTATTTGTAATCGAATATGCAAATTGCATGTTTTTACGTCAGCTTTACCTTTGAAATTGTTTATTATTAGAATGGTACTAGATTAAAGACGTGTATTGTTTGTTGGCTACTTTCTAAGAAACTTTTACAATCAACTTGTGATAAACATTTTAGAAAGATCGAATGTCGAAACGTTCGTATTCGGAATTTATTGACAGTGTATGGTAACATTATTTTTTTTCTTTTTTATTTTATTGTCAATTAGTCACATACGAAATCGTCTGTTATTATTTGCCAATCGAGTTTCCCGTGTATTTTAACGTTGCAGACTTCCTTATACTTTGCAAATATTTAACTGCTCTTCTCGAATTTCCGTCGATTACTTAGTTATTGGTGTTTTCTTGATTATTATTATTTACTTATTTCGTAAAGAAACGATGAAATATAACGAAGAGCGTTTTACACATGTACTTCCATTATTACATCGTCATTGACAGTTTTATAACGTCGTACTAGTAATGTAACTGTAATTATTGTTTAAGTAAAATATAACGCGGAGTATTTTGCGCTCCTTGTCAAGGCGCAAACGTACCGATACGTTGTTACGTGTATAAATAACATTACTTTTAAATATCGTATTTCGCGTAGTTGTCATAAATTTGAAACAAAGGTGACACGACTGAAAACAGTTAAACAGAGAAGATAAAAAATAAGGTTTAAAGAAAATGATTCTTCGAAACGTTCGGCGCAATACAATTCCGACTGTTAGTGTATTTACGGATTAAAGGTCACAGACTTTCAGGAGAATTTAAAACTCGAAAGATTGGAAATTATATCACTGCTTCTGCAAGTGAACGAGATAAATTATTCGAATGGCAGGGATGAAGATATTTAATAAATTAAAATCATATTCTATATACTCTGCACTTTGTTTATTAAGAATAATAATACAGGTAGAAGATATTGCTTACGCGCTCAGAGTAATTTTATATTCGTGACATTTCCAATTTCATGTAATAGAAACTATTACAGTTACGATATAATTCCACCTTATTTTATTAATTACTCAAGCATAGGAATTTAGTCGTGTGACTCTGTTTTTTTTTTTTAACAATATTTAACGACCAAAACATTGCATTGCAGAGATTATTTTATGCGTGATTTTATTTTAACCACTTTAGTACACCTTGCTCGAAACGTGAAGAGGAAGTAATATTTCCCACAAAACAGAGAAAGGTAATTAACTACTAACAAACTCGTGAGCTGAAAAACTTGATTAACGTCAATGAAAAGTTATTTCGAAGAAAGAAAAGTGCTAATAATAACGAGATTCCTTATTGCCACGAGTAAAATAATTTCCTAGTATATAGCTTTATCTTTCTTTAAACGACATTATAATTTAAACGCTTATATATATATATATATATTATTCTGAATTTTAATGTGTTTTACGTATAACGTGGAATTATTAAAGCGTTAATTTCTTTCTTTTCCTACTCTGTCGACAAATACGAAAATTATTATACAACGAGACGAAAGATAGAGGGAAGAAATCGCGACTTATTTATTACAACGTTTCCAAAATTATGTCTCAACCAGCGTCGCTTGAAAAAGTCTATATCGTTGAACAACCTAATCCGACAGCTGTTTGATCTTTAATTCTTTCTCTCCTAACGTAATCGCGTGGTAAACTGTTGGCCTGATAAGGTTCCTTAAACCGTAATAAACCAGAGATAGAATTATTGCACGCAAACGCTTAAAAGATTTATAAACATCACGATCGCTTATATATAGTCGTATTTTTCCTGAATGATGTGACGAAAGACTTAGTATCATACGCTTCGTGTTTAGAACACAGTATTTTAGACACATTCATGATGCATGTACGAACATATTTTTGACTTTCATAAGACGCCCCGACATTAAAGTGTCGAATATTAATTAGAATATTAAGTAGACTAGACCTATGTCGAATATCAATTGCGGTAATAAGTAGACTAGAAACATTCTACGATCATTTGCTGCAGGAACATACTTTTTCTAAATCAGATGCCGATCGTCGAAACAGATACTGATCAAACTGATCGTAATGAAATTTTTCGCATAGTCGAATCTTGTTTATAAAATTTTGCTCCGAATAGTTAAAAATAAACTACAAGGTATTGTTAAAATTATTTTATCAATCGTTTTATGAATAAAATTATATATTTTATTTCATAAATATTAATATCAATGTTTAATAAAAACTTTTGAATCAAAATGTAGTAATTCCTTTCAGTTTTTATATTAGATATAGATTCATATTTATTAATTATTATTCTTACAAGAGACTACGTCCAAATTTTCTGTTAATCTTAATGTTCTGATAATAGACGAGGGTCCATTTTATTTGAAAAATTCTCGAATTAATTGAAAAATAGAGAAAATGTGTCGGTCCTCCGTTTAGTAAAAATAAATTCGTGTAACTCTTTAAAGAAACCACGTAAATTCACGTTTATTTAAGGTATAGAATGATGTCGTTAAACGTAAGCACATAAAGCTGTTAACAGTGGGATTGTTAATGCGACAGTTGTTGGCACGACGCAGTTTTGTATGTTTACAAAGACTCGTTTTAAAGAGTTTCGAAGGTAATTAGTGTGCAACTTTTGTTACAATCAATGGGTGCTACGACCTCCCGTGACGCTCATTTTCTATAAAAGAAACAATTTTGTAGACACGTACATAAAACTTTTCTTTTCTCTTCAGACACATACAGTAATTATATCATTTTGCAAATGTGTTTAATTAAGACTCGTCCATTCGATATTTATTTATTTTAATTTATTTCAATTTATCTATATTGATCTAAATTGTAGTACCTGCGTTATTTTACGAAATACGTAACTTTACGTCCATCACGTACGTACAAAAAGTCTTGTACTTTACGAAAATTATTCTGATTCAAGAAATTAAAAACTCTGAAACTTAACTAAATAAAACTGTACCATATTATTTTATATGTGTATTTATATACTATATTAATAATGTTATAACATATGATTATTGATAATACGTCTTGCAAGTCATAAGCAATATTTGTTCGAAAATCGTAATTCGTTGGCGAATGTACGTTGTACGACATCGAGGAAAACAAAATCAACCTTCAAAATGAAAACAAATTTTATGACGCAGTAGACTGCCTAGTTGCTACTCGATAATAGCGTATTGTTTCGTCATTACGTATTTCTTGGACGCTTATCCAATGACCGAATTCTATTACGCAACTATTTCTTCCTTCCGTGTGAACGAATGGACGAATTAATTTTGCGCGTTTTACGTGAGGTGGTAAACGATGTGATACGGACAGTTTCGGTAGAACATACGAAATCATTGCAAGAGAACGTGTACATAAGTAAATAATTGAATCGTCGAATATCTTCTCGTCAAATATTTTTGGTAAGTTGACAACTACCGAACTGCTATTATTGTGATTATAGGTGGCCATAATAATTTCATGAAACTGTAGAGTATTTAATTTTAATTTGTATTCTATACCTTTGCGATGATAAAGCTCACTCGATGACCTTTACCACGTAAAATATAAAGTAGAAATAAATACGAAGTAGTGTAGAATTAAAGAATTTAATCTAAATCCATGTAAATCACCTACAATGATACTAGTTTAAAGTTAAAAAGAGCCAACAATTTATGTTTGAACACTTTATCGCCCTACGTGCAACAGAAGTAAATTAAAAATTGTAGGAAATACTTGTTCGACGAAAGGAGTTGCTCGATCGATTTGAAGATACTTCGGCATCGCTTGGATTTTCGCCATTTCTGAAGTTGTTCAAAAGTTTGGTAATAAAAAAGAGAATGGGAAGATAAGAATGGCTAGTAGGAAATCCAACGGTAATGTTTTTTTGCTGCAAGTTCTCACTGTTACTGTCATATCGAGCAAATCTACCACAGGAAACTGTGTTCAACAAAGTGAGACCACATTGTTTGAGCCGACGCGGCGCGCAGTGACAAACGAGCAGTCACTTCTTTCACTGCGTTACAACAATGAATACGATAATTATGGTTACTAAATATATCACACGTGTGACACTTATTACGATTGTTCTGTGTCTCAACCTATATTTGGAGAAAATGGTCCGCTTTTACGTAACGCCGAGTTGTCAGTGAAATTAATTCGATAGAACAATTCCTCGATGGATAAGGAACCGAACGAAGATTTCGTCTTCAACGAAGAAACGTTCAAATTTCGTTTGAAAGAAATATTTTATATTTTCTGCGTGTCGTAATCGATGATCGAACGCTCATATTCGACGCTGAGTTTGGGTTAGGTTTGATTAAATTTAATTTAACGTTGAAACTGCGTTTGTAAAGAAGAAATGAAAACGGAGGACAAATGAGAACGTACATATTGAGAAGAAAACGAAGCTTTGTTCGCGTAGAACGTGGTTGAATGAAAATCATTCGAATCTGAAAAATGCAAAAATATTATAGGTCTATAGATGATATTCAAAAAAGTAATCGCTCTAATAATCGATATTTGAATAATTATTGATACCTGATATTAGATCGTTATATCTCGCGTTGAATAAGTGTGTGGTCAAAAATCTGCACAAGTAACTTTTAACCAACACAGAGAAGTAGAAGTAAGTAGATGGAATAAATTTGCATCCTTATTACATATCTATGAAGATATTTTCTCGAGGAAAAGCATGAAAGAAGAAATGGTTCTGTGAACCAAACGATTTTTGCATATGAAAGTAATAATAGAAAGAGCTATTTATCGTTAGGTTGAAGTTAACATCATGTAATTGAATGTTAAGTAGATCCAATTAACTATACAAATGTCAGTACTTTCACAAGGAATCTTTGCAATGGAAACTTTCGATAAAAATAAATTCCACCGGAATGGCTTCGCGTTAATTCCCAAACGTTTCACGAGTGATCGAGTTTCCAGGATACGTGCGGAAAAAAGCGTTGGAAATATGGAATTCGCTTTGCTGGTTTTTCTTTTTTCTTTTTCACGTCACAGCTTGTACAGCAGAGCATTAGAGTAATTAGAACGCTACGGTTATTACGAAACCCATTAGAGGAAATATTAATATCTACGTAATTTACCATAATTTATTGCTATAACGTAAAACCGATAAGAACATTAATTTCGTTTAAAAAGAGTAAAACATGCGCGAAACAAGAAACAGGTACCTATTATATATTCATCTAAAAATACTCGATCCAATTTTGTATTTTTTATTTATTTTATATCATTTTCTAGAAGAGATAACGCGCAAAAATAATCTTCAAAAAAAAAAGCGTGAATTATTAAATCTACGCTGGAATTCGATCACAAAACAATACGTACTTGATGAGAATATGATGGAACCTTCGGTATCCGGTGCAGTTAATAAAAAGAACGCTCGTCTCTTCTTCCAGTGATTATTTTATATTTCAAACGGAATGATAACATCAAAAATAAGAAAAAGCAAAGTTTAACTTCAATCCAATATCCTTTCACGTGCCTCTTTCCGTTTTTAAATTGTACGAATCTTTTACTACCTTGAAATTACGTATTCTCTGGTTGTATTTTAAATCTAGCTTCCCTACCCTGATCTAACTTTCCTTTTCTAAATATCTCGACGTAAAAATGTCTTCGATGTCGTACTTTCTTTCTCAATATTCCTCGTATCCCAAACGTTTCAGACTTTGAACAGAATCTTAACGTACATTTTGTCCAAGTCAGGTAAAAGTCAAAGCGTTTCGCAATGGCATTTCTCGCGATCTCAACGACACGTTACGCATGTCACACGCTAACACTTTTTCTCCGAGTTTTTGGTGCCGATGCCATTTATAAACAGGCGACACGAACATGCTAACCTTCGCCTATAACACAGCTCGTCAACGAGAGAATTATGCTTTATCATAGACGTCGCTGCAACCGGTTCCCCTGCTCCAAAACATTCGGATAGTCCGCGGCGAAATGACGATCTGCTGTATCAGTTACATCACTGGTGCTCATAATCGTGAACGTTACCGTGGTTATTCATCGAATTTATAGTTCGCGTTCGATTTGGTGCGAGTTTTGTCTACTCTTAGTGTCTCGAGTGGAATGTTTCCGCAGTTTGCTCCGTGCTGTCGAAGTTTCTGAGATGTTTGCAAGTGTGTAAAGTTGTCCAAAGTTGGTAAAAAAAGTTTCATTTGAGACGAGTTGCCTGTGATATTTAGCAGAACCAAGTCGATTCTTTAAGATGGATGTCGTTTCACAAAGTTCTATACGGCTGAAATAATCTTCTGCTTCTTAACATTAGTTAACTATTGTTTAGAATCGAAATTTTACTTGAGAGAAAATGCTTTTCACAAGGAGTATCGTATCTCATAAGGTTTCGCCATGTTTTATCAACAGTTATGTACATTTAGCAATATTAAAATTCCTCGTGGTTGATGTCCTTTGAAATTGAAATATCATCCGATATAGTGCGCGTTTAAAATCAAACACTATGCGCTTGGAACATCCGTGAAGGCCATTTCTCTATAAAATCCCATGGAACTAATGTTCTGTGAAGTTGAAATTCCTTTAACGCCGATACTCTTTCAAAGAGAATTTTCCGTTTAAAACAAAATATATCTGATATTAACGTTATTATTGTCAACGTTAATTTAAGGAACTTTTGGCATTATACGTTACGAAGTTGGAATTATCGTAAAGTTCATATATAAATTTATATAACTCGTTGCTTAATTTTCCAATGGATCGATACAAATTGTATCTAAAAATTGTATCTAAAAGTACGTATCTACATACAACAGACTCGCGAATACGATTCTGAGAAATTCAAATCCTTAGTATTTTTTAAAACGAAAATTCCGTTAAACCGCTGTTCCGTACTACTGAAATTCAATGGAGTTAGTGGTCCACGAAATTAACATCCTGCAAGATCAACAACCTACGATATTCAGATTCGGGATAACATAAACTCATTTCGTAAAATTGAAATTTCGACGACGCTGCAAACGTTTACAATTACGAATATATCATCCTATCGTATTTATAACAAAGTTTCAAGAAAATTGATAAAGCACTCTATTCCATAAATATATTATTATTATTATTATTATTATTATTTATTTTAGTCCGTGCCTTTCGGCTTTGGACGAACTTTCGATTTACATTTCTTACATTTATTGTATCGCACTCCTTGGCATATTCTTACCTCTAGTAGCTAAACTAACGACTACAAACTATTGCAACTTACGACTACACATTATTATCCTTTGGTCTTTTGCCTCCTCGCTGTGCTACCTTCTTGTCCATCCTCCCCGTCTTGTATCGCCCTTGCCCTTCTCTTCTCTTATTCCATAAATATATTCGTTAATCTAAGAACATGCTTCAACATCTTACATGCGACAGCGATGGAAAGATTCGATATCAATGAAAGACAACGATCAAACGATTGTGTCATGAAACATAAAATGCGAGGTAGATGCTACATAATGCTAGCGAATAAATAATTCGATCAAACGATAGACAACGACCGGACAGAAATAAATAGCCGGACGAGTTTCTTCGTAATACCGTTTGCTTTCTGCTTTGTGAAAATGTCCCGAAAAGTTTCAAGCGTATCGAAGATACGGGTTAATTACGCTCAAAAAGAACGGGGCCTTTTGTGTGGTTTGGAGATGAGCACACAGGTAAACCGTTACCTTACAATCAACGTAGCTTCGCTACGATATAACGACCTCCATTATGCTCCTAACTAAATGATCATACTCTTACCGGTACTAAGTGTTTTCTACGCAAAATCATAGCAAAACGAAGATATAGATACGTACTCTATTCGTCGAATATTCTGAGTGAGAATACAAAAGAGAATACGAAAGATTTCGACCAATTCGTTGTATCGTTCGATAGACAGATGTAGAAGTGACCAATTCGTTTAAAGCTAACGGAATATTACAGAAATAAAATTGAGAGAAATAGTAGAAGGTAATACTGGATATCGTACGTCTGGAGAAATTAGAATGATAGTTACAATTTTTTACAACGTTTGATTGAAACTCAGGTTTTATGTCCAACAATGATAAATTCTATCGTAAAATGATATAATTAATATGTTTGCGATAAACTGTTATATTTTATTCGCGAAAGTTAGATTCACCTTCGAACTTGATATTAAACTCTTCGATTTTACTCGTTATCAATCAAGTAAGAGATAAAATTTCCTCTTTTCAGTAGGACTACTCGATTTTCGAAATAGTAAATTTCATTGCTACTGCAAAATATACTATATAGATATATAGCGAGATATTTGCGATATTATTATTTCAATTCTTAATATCAGAAGCGATTTCAGTATTCGCGTTACACTGTGTTAGAAGTTCGTTTTAACGTTCGTATTTGCGTTTGTCTTGTGACAAATTCGCGAATCATCTTATTTCACATATTCACATTACATAATTGCTGCTAATGAAACTGTGACGATGCGGATCTGAGAATAGCGGCAGGTCAGTTCTCGCTGCACAAGCACACAATAAGGGTTTATTAAGCATACTAATATACCATATGCTTTCTCTGTTAATAGTTATGTCGTCATATGGACGACAAGCACATAGACATCGGTAGTATTAATTTAAAGCGCAAGCTAAAACGTTACGTCCTGTTTCTTCGCTGATCGTGTTAAATTATTTTAAGAAATCATATCACCGCAGTTCTTGTTTCTCTTTTTTTCTTTTTTTAATGAGCGATAACGATTGCATAATATACGTTGATATTTAATAAGAAATTGTAGATTGGAAACGACTGATATTCGTCTTGATATCTGTTTGAACGTTACGTTTAATGTTAGTAATCGTCGGTTGTGCAATCAGTCTGATAATGAATATTTATCGAATTTGTCAAAAGTATAAATAAGAATTTATGTGTATCAAAGTTTTAGCATTTTGATATAATCGATGAACTTTAATTAAAATGAAACGTTATTTCACAACGTTTGCACACTAGCTAACTAACTAATTCTAACGTCTAAAAATTTCGTTTTACCGCTACGAGATATGGCTGATGGTCTTTGAGATCGATCTTTCAAACTATCAAGCACCAATACACCTACTATAAAAGTAAGATCTCACAAAATGCAGCATATCACGCAAATAATTTTCTTATAACGTATAAATTGTCAAGTCAAAATATTTATTTCAGATTGTGAAGAAACTAGTTGTAATTTAAAATAAAAAATAGACGCAACTGGTCACCTAGTTTATTAGCCGAAGATACGTGAAACGCGGTCATAGGATGTGCAGTATTTGTATTTAATTTCCTTATTCTGTCATGATTAATCTGCACCACATAGACAAAATATGTATCGAGCACATATCTTTCGATAATTTGTAGAAAAATGCAGCTATATTTATCGCTTATTTTACGACACCTATTCGCCTTTATTTCTTTGAATAATTTTGACTCAATATGTCGTAAATAATATCACGATACATTTATCGATATAATCGTGTAAATATCTCATACAAGTCGAGAAAAAGTAAATTCTTTGTTATAACACCCGGAGCGTGAAACGATCTTTACCAAAATTAACGACGAATCTTTATCCAGGTTCAATTTCTCGAGTTATATGAAAATACGAATTTGCATAAAAATCCGCAACCTAATTATAAATTTTGCTCATTTCTTCATTTACTCCTTGGTATCTATTTCTGACGAAAATTATTATCAAATTAAATAATCGTTAAACTATCGTAACGTTCAATGATTTGATATCGTTCTTAATAAACAGTCGTTAGTATTTAGCTTTAATTAAGCGAGTATATTCAAACGAAGTGAATCACGGAAGCGTACTACTTTTGCTAGCGTTCTCGCTAGTTAGTAGATTACAGTTTATCAGATTGCATTATCGTTACGTCTGTATCTTACCTATCTTCATCCGGCGTTCCTGATTTCACCGGCATAGAAATAGACGTAAAAATTGCTACTCTGTAAATTGTGCACGTTGTTACGATTCGTATTGAATTTCAAAGAAGAGCGATATCCATATGTAAGTCCTTGTACGAACCGCAAGATAAAGTGTTTCGGTTACCTTCGAGTGTAAATTAGAGAGTCTTAATTATGCTTCGACTTGTGTTCATCGATAAAACCCTGAAAAAACTTTATGCACGTTAGTATCGATAAAGTTCGTTAGGTTATCGCTACTCACTTTCCGATTTTATCGGTCGTTCAATTAGTCTTTCGTTTAAGATCGATTACAACTTAAACGATTCATAAAATTGATTAATCGATTAAATCGTCTATAACAATCAAAGTATATAGATTATATGTAATATATATATTATTAATAAAAAAATGTAACGAATTGATTTCGATCAAATAAAACGTAGAGGCAACGTAATAATTATCAACACCATTTACAGAAGAATAAGTTCAGCACTAATAGGATCAATTTTAACCACTCGATGTAACCATTACGCAGAGTTTAATTAATTGTTCCAGCAATTGGTTGCAGCGATTTCTTAACGAAATCCTGTTTAATACTTAAATTCAATTGAAGAAATTACCGTTTACGCTTGATCTCGTCAATTGCGAGTATGTCTACTTTCCTAGCTACGCAATCTTATAACCGGATAACTTTAAATAACAATAAATAATTAAATAATAACTATTGAGTCGTCTTTAAAATTTCTATGGTATTTGTTATATCTGCATTTAATGTCGCAAGTACAATGGCTCATAAAAACATTTGATTAGTTAACAGAGAGAATTTTTATAAATGAAACATTTTCCATTAGCACACGGCTATCGTGATTGTATTGATAAAATTTGAAATCAAGCCAAAAATGTATATACACATTTAGCGTTAGTAAAAAATTGGCGTACAACATGGGATCGTGGTCCTCAACATACATATGCCTAATTAACGCTAACGATGGCTCACTATGTATACATATATAGTGGCTTAATGTAGCGAATAGTTCAAGGCTGTGAGAATTTTTCCTAATCAAATTTTAGTAATAAAATTTGCTAAACTTTATTTATTTATTTATTTAAAATTATTCAATTTAAAAGCCCAAATTCTCTATTTACTAGATCGCGAAACATTCGGTTTTTCGCTCTGTTAACGAATACATCACTAACGATATGTAAACCGGAAAGAAGGAAGAAGCGCAGGAAAGAGAACAAAGTAAGAGACGAAATACATAATCATGTCGGCAGTGTCGTTGTTCTACGATCCATGAAAAAGGAATCAGAGAAAGTACAAGTTCGTGGAGTCTGGAATTTCGCGGGCAAAAAACAGATATAAACCATTTACTTTCCGTAATGCTTCGGCTTCTTGCCATTCGAGTCGTTCCACTAACCTCTCTAGCTCTTTGGATCGTAACAGAATAAAATTGACGGGTCTATTACTTATCTTCCCTCTGAGGAACGAATTTTAATTTTAATATTATTAATAATGTCTTTAAAGCGAAATTAACATCACCTATGATATTGCCAATTTAAGATCTACAATTTATTTTAATATCTCTGATTTCAAAAGTATTTAAAAATGTTACGGGTATTTGCTAATAATATTTCTAATTTGATATCTACAATGTAGTTCAGTTCTTGCGGATATTTTCTTATATCTAGAGATAATGATTTTTTCATTACTGATCTATCGAACGAATTTGACGTGCTTAACTCGGTTTCTAATTCTTTTCCATTAATACACACTGCCAATTCAATGACACGAATGTATATATTTTTTCAGGGATACCATACAAAGAGATCGAAACGGCTGGAATTTAGTTCAAAAGCAGAACGGCCTCAATAAGTAAGTTTTATATCATATTTGGCTGCCTCAGAATTATAACGATGTAAGTCAAAATTTTAAGAACGTTAGTTATTTTACTATCGTTAAGAGAAAATTAGTCGTTCAATTTGGTAATTAACTAGGTTATAGTTTCATTCTATGTATTGCAACGTGATTCCTTAATTTTAAAAATATATGTGTATGTGTGTATATATAGGGTGAGGGATCGAATGTCTTTATAATAATGAAAATAAAACAGCTCGATTTATAAACAATACCGCTGAATTGAATTACACTATTATGATTTTCAGCCCGCTATTATTTGATACCTTCCTAAAAAATCTTTACTCTTAATTAATTGAATTATTTAAAAAAAAAAAATGATAGTGGGCAGACATGGTATCTTTTTGGTATTGTACATTTATTCGCAGATAATACGAACATGTGACACATGCATTACACGATCTAAGACTACACATGTGACACTTGCAAAAGTTTCACATTCGATAGAATAGAGGTACTCACCGACATATGTTGCTGCAATGTATGGTATATATCCAAAGGTATACAGTACTCGTATTTTTCTTCTTGAAAGTTCAATGTTAGGTCAGGTTCCGGCTCGTTGTGATATGTTAAACCTCACTGAACACGAGAAAATAGCGATCATTATCACCACACCTACCGTGGAAAATCGTTTAGCGATTGTAGTTGTTCGACGACTATAGACCGTATTGATGCTGTTTACCGCTTAGGACTTCCAAATTTTCACCAAACCACTACTGCGCAGTTCATAATCATGTAATAATCCATTTTATTCGAATGTCATTTGATTCAAATCAATATCGTTCACTTTTTAAAAAATGCAGTATAATTTTTAAAGTGTTGTACTAGCTTGCATCACGAAATAAAAAGACTGCTCGAATTCAAAATTGCAACGTACCAATCACAATACGAGATATTTGGTGATGACTAATAGCGCATCTTAGAATGTTTTTATCGATATACGATCGATAATTCGATCCAGTATACACGTTAACAACACTAGTGCCACCACGAATTTAGTTTGAAGGATACATAACTATTAAATGTAAAACGGAATTTGATTACTTTGATTTAAAAAATGACAAACAGAATGAAAAGCCATCAAGGATCGAAATATAATCGCAGACAGACTGTCAGGTAAGTGCTACATTTTCCGCGCGAAAGCAATAAACGTCTTAACCTATTTTATCGTGTATATTGTAAAGAGAATTCAAACTGACAGCATCCACCGTGGTTCTTCTAATCGACATTGTGCCATATTTCATTTCTTGGAAGGTTGTAGTATTTTCTAGTTTCCAAGCATTATCGTTATCACTCAAACTTACTTTGTATATTTAAGTGGTATATCGGTTACACTTTGGTGTCACATGATGTTACTGTTACTATCCTTTAGAAACATTGTCTGTCTTTTATTTTATCATTTACCGTTTGTCATGTACGAATTTTTCGTATTGTCTCAAAACAGTTACATTTGTGAAAGGGTTCTCAACTTAGCTAATGTAAGTAAGGTGTTAATACTGTTGTAATATTTGTTACAATATCAATTAATCGTATATATGAGTGTGATTTGTATAATATAATATTATACGGTATGCCATGTGATGTGATGTAATGTAGGTTAAAAATATCGATAAATATATATGAAATTTTAAAATTGTAGAGATAGAGAAAGTCAAGTAACTTGCTTCTATTATTTAAAAAGTAGCGTCTCTTAAAGTGTCCGTAGATATTGAATACTTTGTTATAGTAATAATTTCGTAGTATTAATTTGTGACTTGAATTAAAAGAATTAAATTTTCGAAACAGTAGAATATTTTAATAAAATTATTTTTAGTTATTGTACTCATTTTTATTGAAATATGCAGATATATTTTAACGCGTTTATAATTTATAGATTATTAATAAATACAATTATGGAATACAACATTGTTTTTCGAATACATTACTCTAAATGTTACTCATAATATTTTTACTTCTGTTTTTAGCGAATCTTATTATACTGCTCTTCAAGCTTTCATAGATCGAAGACGAAACTCCGGCAACGTGAACATCGAAGCACCTAGTAGTCCCGATAAGAAAAGGGCAGACTTTTTGGCCAAAAATAATAACAATAAATCCGACAATGAACGAAACCTACGAGAACCGAAATCGATCGTACCAGGTGTACCGCATATATTAGCTCCTGAGATTTTTGAAATTGGATGGGTAGCGGGCACGGAAGATCGATATATGGAATTGATTTTTGCAGAATGGCAAAATACACGAGTTTCATTGAAGAGGCATTCACATCCGGAATGCAAAGATGCTGTGAAAGCGGATTTAGATGTGCTTTCGTACGTACCGATCGATACTCTGTAAAACGATTGACTTTTATCGATACGTTTCTTTCATTTTATTCTCAAAAATATGAATTTACATAAAGCAGTTTATACGCGTTATACGTCTTACAATCTTCACAACTGACAGTTTAAAAAAGAAACATAATTAATAGAGTAATTTTCGTGAATAATATGAAACGAGACAAGTGGAAATGATACATAAGCGTTATCTTCTCACTTTCACTTTTGTAATATTTATGTTTCTGTTTAGGGAGATTCGACATCCTAACGTGCTATTGTTAATGGCCAGTACCTTCACAGACGATCATGGTCTAGTCTCTATTTTCGAATCCATCGATTGTACCCTTTATCATTATATGCACGATCAGGGTGAACGAATATCCATACAAAGCATTGCAAAATGCGGAGGAAGACTGTCCGATGCTTTAAGACATTCTCACATGCGCGGATACGTGCACAGTGCCATCAACTCGCATTGCGTCTATTTGGCTTCTAATGGTGTCGTGAAACTAGGTGGATGGGAACTGGCCATGCATATCAACAGTGTAAGTGAACATATTCATCTTTTTATGGTGGTGTACGACATACGTTGATTAATTACTTTAGTATTAATTACTTAGTCAATATTTTTATAACATGGCTCATTCGTTCCGCGTTATATCGGAACCGTACTTTCAGAATACCGTGTTATAAGAGGATTGGGTGTACTGATAAATATCTCATCAATGACGTTTAACGATATCAATATAACTTATGCTTCTAACATTTCTGTAATGTGAGTTAAAAGTATTAGTGGCTGACTTGCGCGTAAATAATCCTCCAGAAAATGTCTCCTTGATATTACTAATTCGTAACGCCTCAAATAGAATCATAAAATTTAGGATATTTATTTTCTACTACATTATTTCGACGGATATTATTTGCCATTCTTTGACGATCTTCTCTCATGAACTAAAATCTAAGAATAGAATAATGTAAAATCAGAAATCAAGCATTGTTTCAAAATCGCTATTCCGTACGATTTACAAATGTAAAACGTGAAGTCTCTAGCCGCTTAAAATGCTCGTTGATGTAATCGCAGTCAGAAAAAATCTTGGTCGATCAATTTTTCTTTCCGATCACTTGGCTCTTTCTCAATTGGTACTCAAGTACACGAAGTAACTGTTTCGTATTTATTGTCAAAGGATGATAATTTACCTATCATAAGTGAACTTTATACAAACAAAATAACACGTTCGTAACAAATTGTTAAACCAGGTTGCGTTAAAGCATTTCAATAAATCTTTGCGCTGCACATTCTTTCGCGGACAATGAAGAAATTGATTGTCACGGAAAAATAATGATATGGCGAATTACTCGTTTGTCATCGGACCAAATTAATTGAAAATAATCCATACGTGTCGAACTGTTGTGCAGACTGGTTTTTACAAGGTGTGACTACCTGACAGTTCTTTCTTTTTTTTTATAAATTCTCGGGAATTAATTCACGCAAAATATTTGCGAACAAATATCGGTGTGTTACCTCTTCACTCACAATGTGAATTGACTTTCACAGAGCCAGCAGCAATTATTCTTTTCTGCGTGAATCGTCAGGTTATTAACGAAAGAAAGAACCTAGTCACAAAGAACAATAAAGGTAAAAAGCCGCGTGTTGGAAGTTGGTTTCACTATTGGAAGTTAACGAACTGATTACGATGCGGTAAATCGAGGATTGATGAAAAATATAACAATTCACAGGTTGCATAAGTATACTAGCGAGATTTCGGCTGTTTCAGTGAAAGGATTAAACGCCGATTAGATTTCATATCCGTTAAATTATAATACACGTGATTTATTTTATAATATTTAATATCTTTTAACTAATATTGTTATGCTCTTTTGTACCCGATTTTTACTTTATACTTACAAAATCTTGATCAATTCGAAATGTGAAAAAAAAAATGTTCTTCCGACATACGCGAAATCCCCTAATTATCATTTCGTGAACTACACACAGCTGACATTAAGTATAACGTCATATCCGTTTTTTCATTGACGCACCCAACAGTATTTCGTAGCAGGAAATTGTCGGCATCGCTTCTCACCAAATGTTCATTTTTGAATAAAGTCACTGTACCGTAACACTCTTAATTACGTTCAGCGGATGAAACATGGAAATTCACGCTAATCATAGGTAGCGGATAGCTGAATCTGTCGTGTACATTATTTTTGAACACATGACTCAATCTAAATTCGTAGTATATTGTTTTTCCCATCTGTGTTTGTGTTTCACCATAAACAAAACATTTGATATATCTTTTAATTTTTCAACTAAGAGCATGTCTATATTTCCAAAATATTTTATCGTTGAATTCCTGGATATTTTAAAAACTCCACTTAATTAGCAACTTACGTTTTCGCATATATATATATATACTTCTTTACTTCTTTATGGTAAAGTGCTAGAAAACGTGATTTTACCACTTATGTACTATGTACTTTAGATATTATGCCTGAAATCAGTGTTGCAGATATTTTTACGAACAGAATTATACTAGAATGTGCGTGTGCGTATGTGTGAATCAAGTAGCTCCAACATACACTCGAAGGTTTGAATAAACTCTGTGAATTTTGCACGATCTTCCGTCTCGATTCGCGCTCAGTTCCCATGGATATTTTTTACAGCAACGCCTAATGTTGCAATGTACGCGCATATTATAACGTAAAGATACTTTACGAAATGAAAGATATCTTAATATAACTTTAGACGTAATACAGATATATAAAAGTTTTGGTTAGTGATACAAAATAAAGAAGAATCAATAGACTTTAAAAAGTCACGAAATATTTTGTAACCGTATAAAGATATCTTATATAATATACGCCAGTGTTTTTTTTTTTTTTTTTACAAATATAACATCTAGCTTCTCGAGTACGCAATTTATATATATATATATATATACAAGTGCCATTGAGAAGCATTTTTATTAACTTTCTTTTGACAAGATTGTATTTTTTTAATTTTACTATAGCCAAAACCAGAGAGAGAATACGAGGAACGTTTAAGAAACGAGATTTTTCACTGGCAAGCGCCAGAACTTTTTCACAGTTACGAACCATATAAACAGAGCGATGTATACGGACTGGCTTTATTGATTTGGGAAATGAGTACAAGTAAGTGTCCAATCAAATCAGATGGATCGAATCGTCGATTCTTCTTCCTAATTTTTTTTTTTTTTTTTGTTTTTTAATAATACGTTCAATTCGTATAACAATCCGAAACGAGTTTAGTGTATTCGAAGAATTTCATACGCATCATACGATTTCTTCGCCTGAATCTGAACGATTAGGAGATTAACTATTCGACCAGAAACGCCACCAACAACTCAATATAAAAATGAAACAGGTTTAGAACGAATAAGGAAACGAAATCACATTCACTGAGATTTCAATAGTTTTAAACGAACGGTGTGATTTTTGTGGCACTGCGTTTATTAGACGCGATAAACGAAGTTTCACAATCATTTCGATTATTTCAAAATATTTATTTATAACAAGCAGGATAACATATGCGCGTATGATGCACGTTTGCTTTTTTAATTATAAGTGAAATAGCAGCAACCATACCTGTGTCTCTTATATTTATAGTTAATATGTATATCGTAATTTTATATCAGATTGGATTGATTAAGATCTACCGGTGCAATCTGTATTGCAATCGATTACGTCAAGAGCGTGGCGAATGGCCGCGTACGCGAAGAATTTTCAAACTTAATTCTCTCAAGAACGAAGCTGCAAGTGTATATTTTCGTCTTATTTCTTCATAAGGAATCCATCTATGTCCGATCGTACTACCCGTACAGAAACACCCTGCAGTTTAATGCTTTCTATGTCGTTATTTTTTTCTTCATATTCTAAAAATTGAAATTCAATTTTTTAGATATATATCGTCTGAAATTTGTACATCCTTCGTTTTTTGTATAAAAGCAAAAGAAAAAAAAAGAAATAATCCTCCGAAAGCTTTTCTCTGCAACGACTAATTTTAGTCCTTGTATCGTACATTAATAAATATCCGTATGCGTAAAATTATGAATTGGTTGATAAGAAAATATTGATTTTTGATTGATAAATAGTGCATGTACCATGGAGTGGACATAGTAAAGCAGACGTGGAAAGACAGTACGTGCATTGGAAACGTGGTGTTATTATGGATTCATATGATTTTCCACCATTGTTGCATAATTTACTAGACGCTGGACTACAATTAGATGTTAATAAAAGGACATTGGATATGGATAGAATGCGTAGATTTCTCCAGAGATTGGAGGTACGTTTCTGTAAAAGAAAAAGGAAATTTAGATTTAAACTTCGTTAAAATATTAAATCTCGTGACATCTTATTTAATTCAGAAATATAGTATCAACGAAATTTGTTATTCGGTAATTTGAAAAATTATATAACATCGATCTAATTTGCTACATTTGTACGTGTCCATTAAATTTCAATAGATATGATAGAGGAATTTTATTTCCGTGCAGTTTTCACTTTTAAAAACTCTAAGATCTTTGTAGATGCCACGAATTTGTATCGAACATGTATCATCAATTTTAGACGCAATACGAACGTGAACAACCAGTTTATGTCGACCAATACGTGAACAATAATACAAAAGCTGAAAATATTTATATCTCGCCAACAAAGAAATCTCCCATGTCGAAAAATAAGGATTCGAAACTGACGAAAAGCGTTTCAAGCAAACAGTTAACTCATTCCGCGATAAGTCCAGACCCTTCATCGAGGCAACATTCGTATTCAGGAAAGTCAATATCCAAGCAAAATGCAAATCAAAAAGTAACACCTGCTATCGAAGAAATAAATTTCTTTGCTGACGATGTTAAAGGCAATACTAGAAACGATACAGAGAAAAAAGTGAGCATTTTTAGCAATTTACAAAATAATTATAAAAAGATTAACCATACGACTACCAACGTAGAAGTGTTAGATATTCGGAATGAAGGATTTAATGCACAAGAAATTTCGCAACCGTGGAAAAATACTTATAGAAAAGTCAAAGCACCGCAACAAGCAACGGAGTCTACAACAACATCGGTTTATTCCTCGCCATTGTTAGAATCTTCAGACGATGAATCCTACAAAGACGCAAGAACTAACTTAAAACAACTGAAAGAAAAATTGGCAAATAAAAGGCAACATTTCTTCTACGGCAGCGAGTCGTCACATGCATCTTCAAATATAAGTACGTATGCATTTTTTATTTGTATTATTTGAAAAATGTTTCGAAATCATTTGGAGTCTGATAAGTATAATGGTAAAAGAGCTATAATTCCTTTCTGCAACTAGAAAAATTAAAAAGACGAATCAAAAAATTGAGAGTATTTTTATTAAATTAAAAAAATGAATTAAAATTCTAATAAAAGTTGAATAATTCTTCCGAATGTATGTTCCCATTATTATTTATTAATTTTTAAAAGATGTAAAGTTACAAATAAGATATTTAAATAAATAATATATTTCAATTATTACAACACTACTTTATGTAGTTTTTTAATCATTTTAAATCAGGTCCGACCAGTAAAATGCTCACTAAAATAAAAAGCAAGGATTACGAGCCACATAAGCCAGCTAGCCACAAAACTAGCTTAGAACCAAAATACAATAAATCTTCTAATCAGTATGATCCGACTTACTTGAAGTCAACGTTTCAACAATGTCGTAAGGTACAATTTTCTTTAAAATTAGTTTAAAATACTCTGGTTTAAATACTAGATCGTTCTTCAACAAGTAACATTGAATCTCATTATGTTCTAATACATGCTACAGACTCCCTATTTACATACTCCTGAGGGCATTAAGCATGCAATAATACAACCACAAGTATTGAATTCCAACCAACAAACCTTCTTCGAAAATATTTTATGGAAAAAGGAAAAGTCAATTTGCACATCTAAAATGAGAAAAATACATACCGATGAATCTGTAAGAATTTATATTATTTTGTTTTTGAAAATCCTAGAAATCCTTACGATTATATACTTTATAATTACAGCCACGCTACCTTGCAGAACAGATAGACGATAGCGATACTATTTCCACTGAAGCTACGACTAAAAATCAAACAGGAAAATCAACAGAATCGGTTTCTATCAACAACGATATTACTTACGTCATACAGAAAAACTCGGAAGGTAATGAACTAATCTAGTGAAAATAAAATATTTTTCTAATCTTCTTGTCTCAGGCTGAAATAATACTATTCCTGTTTAAGTAGTTTTGAAAAGTTATTATTATATCATAATGTTCTAAAATTTATAACAATTTCTTATCTTTAGTGTAACAATTAATCTTTATGATAAAACGATTAGTCACTAAAACAGAAACCAGTCTGGGAGGATCTGACCAAGTATACGAAAATATAAACAATTCAACGTCGGCCACTAGTCTTCAGAGCGAATCCTGGCGAAGTATGGACCGAGCTACAAATATTGTGCGCTCCGTTAGTCCAAATAGTGACGATTCATCTCTGTTTCCTACATTTAAATACTCTTATCGGGACTTTGAAGCAACTTTGGGTGATAATCAAACGAAGAAGGATATTTTCGAAAATCTGTACGATTTACAAAATAACAGAGGCGACGAGGAAATTAGAGCTATTGAACGGTCAACGACAAAAGACAAATCATTTCTCTTCGATAAGTCTAATGTAAATAACCCGATGATTAGCAATGAAACACAAAGCGAGTCTAGTAATAATAATGGCATTAGCCTTACCAATATTGAAAACTGCAGCCATTCATACGACGTAACGAATAACAGAAATTTTGTTTGCGACTCAATTGCTGAAGTGTCAAATGAATTCAACGCTTCGTACATTGATACAATATTAGAAGAAAAAAAGGCTGAATCTTTAGACAATAAAGTAACTAGTATTAAAGAAGACGCCAAAGCCTCCGAAACTACACAAAAGTCTGAAATACCCGTTCAGGAAAGCGATGTCGAAATTAAAATAGAAATTAAGGAAAATGAACAGAACTCTGTTATGGCAAATCTTGATTTTACGTTTATGAACGATACTACGAAATACAGAAACTGCAAAACATGTCATCACAGTAATTTACCAAGGCGGCGTTCTTTACCAGCAACATTGAGTCAATTGAGAATAGTTAACTCGACCTTAGGGAAATTACCTATACGCAGAAGGGTAAGCTATTTATTCAATAAAATCTATAGTACGCTATATATGTACTACATATGCTTTAAGTATTTATGCAGTTAATTATTTTGTTTATTATTAATTAATAATATAAATAAAAAGAAACAACATTCATATAAAAATGCAATAAAGCAGATATTAAAAGCTATTATGTTTTCAACAATAATTAATAGAAAAGCATTAAATGACAAATATGTACTTTACTTATATCGTTACAGGATATTCCAGACAATACCGTCGAAGATTTATATATAGACGACGAATTTGGTGGTGAATTAAACATAAATATGAAGTTACATGATGATTTACTTGACGAGGACTTCTTATCCGAAATAACGGAGCTATAGAATACTATAAAATAATAATTATCAGTTACGTTATTCTAGTACTGCTAATAATTTATTATACTTTACTTTTAAAAAATATAACCAATATTACATAGTTATGAAGTTCCAATTCAGTTGGAATACGCGGTATCGACAAATAAACATCTACACTTACTTTATATTCGTTTTCAAAAAATATTCATATATTTTGCATTTTGACATGTGTACGACGGTTAAAACGGAACTATGTGTTTCTTCTTTGTGTAAAATATATCATTAAGTACTGTAAAGTACGAATACAAACACAGTAATATTTTTCGTATATAACATAAATGTAAATAATAAATACCATTTATATAAAAATTGCAGAATATTAAAACAGATGCTTTTAATATTACTTCCTAATTATAATAAATACATATATATATATATATATACATACAAAAACAAAATATTTTAGTTAATAAATACAATAATTAGTGTCTTAAATGCAATGTATTTGCAATATAAAAAATACATAATATATCGCGAAAAGGAAGAAGCTATTGCGTAAAATAGATTTTATATTTCCTACACCATACTTGTAATTTTTGCAACTTAGTAAACGAAATTTTATTCTTTGTTGAGATTTTAGTTTATCAGAAAAGCGTTTAAAATACTAGAGTCAGTTAAATTGCTAGGCCAAATACAGAAACGATACAATACATTGTCTTGTTTTCCCAACGCACTGTACAACTACCATCAGTAGCATTATCCCAATAGCAAGAACTTGCAGTATGCAGTCCTGCTCCATTTTTTTGCATTATAGTACAAGTCACTAAAACAATTTTTTTAGTTCAATAAAAAATGAATTATTTAACTACAATTACTAAATTGGTTCTTATGAATTATAAAAATACATACCTATATATTTATATGGCTTTTGAAGTTTTGTAAGATTTCCCAAACATCCTTCGACAACATTCGAGGTCCACTGGTTTACTTTGTTATGTTGATAAGCATTTCCCCCAATAGATACTTCAATCGCTTCCTTAATAATTTTGCTTACATCATCGACCACAAATTGGGTCTAAAACATTAAAGTACTCACTAAACTATTATATAAAGATATTAGTCGTTTAAATCAAGTGTGAATGTACATATAAAATAAGCTATCAATATCAAGGTAACAGTAATTTTTTTCATTAAAATAAACACCGTTTATAATAAATAGATATATAAAAAAGCATTAAAATGTGAATCTATACTGTATGTTCACATATTCTGACAGTTCAGAAATAGACACATATTTTATTTGAAAAAGAGAAAAATACTAACCTCTTCTTGCATATCTTCCATCATCCTGTCAAACTTTTAATAAATTGCACACCAATAACTTTTATATTAATCCAAAAATAATTACCCCTTTAATCAAAATACGATTAATAGATTGACATCGCCAATACTATTAGAATATTAAATCATTTTTAATAATAATACACATTATTATAAATAAAAAATTACATGCTTTATAAATTATACTGGATTAATTATATTTTTTCCCACCTTATATATTTTTGCACACAAAAATACCGGCACAAGTATATTATAAGACGTATTGCAGTTTCATCGGCAACACCAAAGAAATATCTAACGACAATTACCGCAGAATGTAAATTGATTACTGTCGACTATTGAACATTACATATTCGTTCAGATGTTTGACATGTCAATTTCAGACAGTTTTAAATTTGAGCAAATAATTTAATATAAAATGTATCTTATCAAACTTAATATTTTATATTCTTTTGTTAATTTAAGTACACCTTCCTTAAAATATTAACTCATGTTTTTATAAATTGTACGGTACACAAAAGAAATTGTATAGGTTAAAATAATTACACGTCACAAACTACTTGATTCATTTAAAATACCTTACTTTTATTAAAATATTTATTAGCGTTAGTAGTATTACTAGTATTAATATTAGCATTAGTAGCAAACAATATAACATGTTAGTACGTAATATTATTTCGGTATTCAATTAATTAATAATTTTAATAATTCCTTAATTGAGTATTAAATTTATTGCATTAATAATTAGATAATATACAATAATAATAGCAAAACTACTGATATCCATACAAATTTTCAATACCATTCAATTAGTATTATTATAATGCTATAATTGCTATTGAAATAATTTTCAATTTAATGTATATACATACTGATCATCCATGATAGTATTCCTTGTTCTATTACGACACGTATGTATAACTATACCAAGTAATGTACGTAAAAGAAATCATTGGTTCGAGGATTTTTTATGATTCGTGAAATTTTTATAATTTAAATTACGGCGGTAAATCGATATATTATGTTGACTATCGACAGCACGGTATCATTATTATGCACATGCCCAGTGTATATTATTAGACATGTATACTCGTTGATGTTCAATAACTTTAGCGAGCAACTGTTAATTTTTGCAAAAGTATTGTTATTAAATGAATATTATAAAATTATACATATTTTGAAACAAGTTGTGAGACAAGACAAACATTTGTGAGACAAGAGATATCATTCATACATGAAACTGCATAATAAAAATGTTACGTCAACATTGTACCCGCATGATATTCAAACAAATTTTTGAGCATAAAAGTGTTTATAGACCGTTACAGGTTAACGTGACACGTTCGTTTTATGATAACTATGAAGCTATCAGTTACTTTATAAAGTATTTACGTAAACGACAAATTACTGTTGGAACAAAAGCAGAATCTTATGGCAAACACGTTTACGGTCCACCACTAGGAATGCTTATTAAGGTAGAAGCACCTAATATGCATGATTTTGTTGTATTACGTCTACAACATTGGTGGAAACGTCAAAAAGAGAATTATAAGGAATTTATCGAAAAGCAACAATATGAAAAATATGTCAAAGCCGGTCCAGATTTGGCAGCAGCTAAATATGTTATAGAGTGTAGTGGTAAAATAAGGTTCAAAAATCACAATGAATGGCTAGATAAAACTAAGAGGAGTGAACTCTCAAAATTGCCAGAAGAATATGATGAAAACTTTATTTTAGAGGAAATAGATTTCAATGGATATCCTATACAATATGAACATCTTGATTTTATTTTTAATCTCTATGATTTAAGAACACTAAGCTTCAGAGGTTGTAGAACAATTAATGATTGGTCATTGGATAAATTGTCTGTAGAATTTCCAAATTTAGAGCATCTTGACGTATCAGAATGTGAAAATGTAACAGAAAGGGGACTAGAAGCACTATACAGAATGCCTAACTTGAAGAAATTAACTGTAACTAATTTTAATGGATCTGCAGCATTCGATTTAACTTGTTTCTTATTAGAAGATGTCAATCCATATCTAACATGTGAAATTCAACAACCAAAATACAAATCTTTACCTAGAAAATAATATATATAAGAAATCTAATTAATAATAATAGTATAATGTACTTTTTAAAGCATAAATTCCTATGTAATGTAAAATTGCAGTATTTACATATTACACGTTTTATGCAAAAACTAAGAGTGTTTTATCAATTTATTTTTTTCTCTGCGTCTTTTTACATAATGTAATTCTGCTTTGTTTGTGATTCCATAAGCTTTTATATTTTCATTGTCATTTATTAATCTAACATTCTCAAAACATAGATGATACTTTTTCCAAATATGTTTCCAACTTATCTTTTTTTTAACTTTCTCTCTCTTCAGAGATAAATTTGTATGTCGTTTTATAGCTTTCTTGAGATCTAGGACTGTAGTGTGGTGAGGGGGTACCTAAAATAAAGAATCAATTTAAAATAATTCAAAAATTATTATAGATTGTTTTCCTAATTTTTCTTTATTTTAATTATCAAACACAGTAAATGTTATATACAAGCAATGTCAAATGTATAATAACGTAATACAAAATATGAAAAATATATAAAAAGTTATTTGAAAAATGTTTTACCACAATTCCAAGTTTTGGTAATTCTCCACGATTCAAATACAAAGTTATCGCTTGTCCTTGTGCAACTGCAATTTGAGCTTTGAGTTCCTCGATAGTAACATCCGCCGGTAGACCAGAAAGTAACGGATCACTTTCAATTATATTGCGAATTGCTCCTTTTGTTAGCTTGACTAATTCATCATGATCAAGTTCTGTGCATTTATCAATTATTTCTTCTTTTTTAATCAAATTATTTTCCTGCTCTTCTTTTGATTTAGCATTTTGAAATGTACACTGAATTTTATCCATAATTTCTATATATCGTGATTGAAAGTACTGTAAACATTGAATGCATAAAAAAAATATTAAATAATAATAATAATATTAAGACTTCGTGCTTTGTGTAAATCATGTAATATTCTAAGTTGTATCGTTTTGTGTGTATGTGTGTGTGTGTGTGTGTGTGCGCGCGCGCGCGCGCGTGTGTGCAGTCAAAATGTGCACATATAAATACATAAAATACCTATTATACGTAGAAAACATTGAGAAGCGGTCGACTTCCTTTCACACGGAGTTGACGCATGCGCAAATAGTATTTATTAGTGCATTGAGGGCGCGGTTGTCACCGATCAATCTCGGTTGCATTTATATGTGTGTGTAGTTATGTGTACGTATGTATGTATGTAGTTCATCCTGAAATTTTCTGGATATAGCGCGCGATACTTAGCTACGTTGTATAAGTTGTGTTACATTTCGATATTTGCCAAAGTGTGGTGATCATTCGTTATAATTGTACGATCGAACGCACGGAAAAGATTTCCGTGTTAGAGGTCTATTGATATTTAAAAGGATACCGAAATCAAAACATTTATCAAGATGACGATCATTACAAAGGCCATTACTGAGAAGAAGGAACAACCGTTGTTTATTGCGGAGAATTCAGCGGTTAGCACTATTTTGATATTTATCAAACTCTAACATTAGTGATATTTTAATGTTGTTAACGATGAAACATTAATAGAAGTAATCGTAGAAATTTTAAATTTAGTTTGCTCTTCATAAATAAATATTCATCATGTCATCGAATTTATTGCTTTCCATGAATTTTATTCATTTTTAATAAATTTATTTGTGTGTAAATGTAATTTTATCTTTGTCTTTTGCATAGTGCTGCGTATTTGATACATTTTATGACGTCGTTTAATAGTTCGTTACACGTATTCACCATTATCGCAGACCAGCGACGATATAGTGGTGGTGGGATTGTAAAATTGATATAGATAGATGAGAGTTCATTTCTAGAAAATTACTGTTCCCATTTAGTTAATCGTTGTGAATATTAAAATGATATTTTTTTCTTCATCAAACATTGTTTTCATCAAAACTCATGAAGTAGGGTTCAGTATAAATAAATATCATTATATAAACAGGAAAATGGTAAACGGGATGCAGAGGCACAATGCTTGAAGTCCGATGTGGGAGGTCATTATTTTGTTTCTCGGAGAAGCATTTATCGCATTCATGTGACCGCAACATTTTTACTGTTTCTCGTTGCATTGATGATACTGATAATTGGAGTCATAGGTGGATTATACATATACAGACAATATGCTAGAACACAAATGCACAGATTTAAAACTGGATGGTACAGCATTCCTTATGACAAATCAAGCAAAATACCTTATACCAAAGATGCAGTACACGAAGGCTTGGTAGCAGATCCTAATTTAATTATACAAGATTTGAGAAGAGCTACAGAACAAGAAGCTATGGATATTATGAAAAATATTGACTCTGGTTTGATTATAAAAGGTGCGAGGAGAACTACAGGTCAGAAAGCTACGGATATCGCGAAAAATGTAGATAACAACAATAGCTTCTTCAAGGAACGATTTGAGATCGATTTGGAAAATGAGCACTATGAGAAAATTGATGTGCCAGATTTCCGTGGCGGACGTCAAGGTCGATTTGTACATGATTTTAACATTGTAAGCATGTTGAAATATGTATTATATAAAGTATCTGATAGAAAGAATATATTACTTTGTATAATTTATTTCTTTATAGAATAAAACTGGCATAATTGATATTGATGGGCAATGTTGCTTTGTGATGCCGCTCGATCGTCAAGCAGTTTTACCACCGCGCAATATGTATGATCTTCTCAGAAAAATGTATAATGGTAATTTTCGTATATTTTGTAAAACAGATGAATTCGAATTTGGAGATAAGTAATATAATAATATATTTTTTATTTGTATAATGTTTGCAGGTTATTACGAAGTAGACACAGAGATTGTGCGTAAAACAATGAAAGTGGTTACTCCACCAATCTCTGATTTATCAGTTGTTGGGACATATATAGCTCGTGAATGTCAGAATTTACCAACATATATGTTGACAAAAGTAAATTCAAATGGTCGGTATATTCAATACTATCTAACGATTGCTTAATATCATTGACTGGATTAATGTATATATTTTTATTTTGCAGTTGTTAAACGTAGCATATCAAATGGAGTATTTGGACAATTTGCAGGAAAAAATATCATAGAATTTGACATTTTGAACTTAGAAGATATAAATGCATATAACAAGAAAAGTCCACAAAATTGAACAGAAGGAATTTATAATTATTTTAGAATATTTACCGTTGTAGATCAATGTAAAAATTATATCCAATCCAGCAAACTTAGGTAATTTCTTTGTAAATTGCTACAAATCATATTGCCACCAACTTCATTTTTTTTAAATCCATGAAGAACTACTTATTTTTAAATATACATTCACTTTCAGGACGTTCATTAAGTCTTCCCATCATTTCCTATCTTAGCTCCAAATCAGTAATGCTATAATAAAAATACGCTATGTTAGTTATTGTACATCTGTTTAACATTTTATGAGAGTTTAATTCAGTAGCATGCTGATTATAAATGGCTGATGCGGTTGCAGAACTATTACATTTTTACATAAACGTGTGTCAAGTACATATCCAACTTAAGTAACAGTGAAATGTCAGTGGTGCTTATTTATAAGGTAGAACTACATTTATTTACTTTTTATGCTTAAATTCTTTGTTGAACGGTTCTAGTAAAATGATAGAGATAATTCATATTAAAATTGTTGTACACTTAATACATAGTCATACAATCGAATGACTAATAATTGTACAAACTAGCACGTTATTTTATAAATCGTATACTGATCCTATAAATCACGGATTTAAATGTTTTTATGAAAAATAATTTACACTTTCACCCGTTTATGAACAGTTGTAGTTTAAGAACTAATTAGAATACGTTTAAACGATATTTGTTCTTTCGTTAGATAATAATAAATGTGTTGCAGAAACACGTGTTCTATAACACGTATTCTGAAAGAAGTTTAGCAGTAAAATATGTATTGAAAATGATGAAATATGAATAATAAAGTTACTGTGACCAGGTCAATAGTATGAAGATTACAAATTAAAGCGTATGATTGAATAGTTTTACATCAAACTTTCTTTCTGTCATATAACATTCCTGCTATGAATTTTGATTTTATCGACGCTCAATATAAAAGATTTATATAAATTACAAAGAGAGTTAATACATGTGTATTATTTTATCAAATTTGATTGCCTCAAGTATATCTGTCTTCTTTAATTTACCAAATCTTCATACCAATTTTAATAAATTTAAAATAACACTTTAAATTTAATAGGTTTTGTTTTAATGTGATTATAAAATTATAGATATAATCAGGATTTTAGTAATTTCAATTGAATTTCGCTTCCTGGTAATCAGTTTTATTTAAACCGTTTGGAGGTAATGTGAATTTTGTTTTGAAAATCAAAATGATGCGCTATTGTATTACCTATTTGTATTTTATATATATCACAATATTTAGTATTATTTAAGTTTATTTTTCGTATATTACAAATCATATATTTTCGATTAAAATATACTATGCTATATGAATACTGATTATTCATTGTTCTTTAACATATAGATGGTGCTGCAATCTAATTATACGCAGATCATTAAAAATTATAATTGTTTCATTGACAATATGATCTTTCTAGAGTATTATTGTATTTATAATTAATAAATATGTAAAAGTAAATAGTAATGGCTGCAGAAGTTTTCATGTTGAAAAAGTATCGTACATAACAACGTATTATAATAGTTACCAGAATTATAATTAAATTGAAATCTCGAATAAAGGTCTACAGCAGATTTAACATATTTTGGCAAAAATGATTTTTAAGTTACATTATTCCATAAGTTTTAAACACCTCACGCGCTTCTTATGTTTATTGCATTACATCACCTTCTGGCGAAATATCTGCAGCAAGTTTGTGTGTATGAAGACGACCGACAAGAATTGTAGATTGACGTCTATAGTCTATACAAATGAGGAGCAAGAAACGTAATGATATAATTTTTCAAGCATTCTTTACGCAAAAAGCAAACTGTTTCTAATAAACGTTTTCGAATAGAATTTTTTTTCCATTTCACTTTTCTTTGCTCGTTTATCTTTAATCGTGATTTTTGAAAAAAAACTCTCAATAGGCAAACTCGAAAGCAAAAAGCATACACGAAACAAAACGGCGCTTGCTCAGGTTCGCAGAGTGGCTGGGCATGCCTAGTAGCGATGCGACAGGAACGTGAAGTTGGAGGAACGCCGTTGGTAGGAATCTGGTTAAAATAAAACTTCGATTTTCCGTTGCTTTGTACGTACACTATCGCTCGGAAATTATTCTCAGTGGTGGCGCAATAGCGAAGTGCCGTCGGAACGCGGTGTCTGCAGTCCAGTCAGTCGCTTTGCCGGCTGTTAGTGTTGTTGGTGCATCGTCGAGAGTGGCCTCGCTCCGAGAGGCACAGGATATTGATTTGCACGCTGTCTCGTACGATTTTCAATTCAGGATCAACCGTGGTGCTTCTCGTACCCCTTGAAACGAGTAAGGTACTTATTTATTCTCGTGCACCACGTGCAATTTCATTTTAACAGAAGAAATCTTGAATAAAGTTGCGGCGATTTTGTTAAAATTACTTGGTATTTTGTACAAAATATATATGAGGGACCTGGATTGGGATTGGATCAAAAGATTGTGATATTTTTATATGTTGTCTCAGCTGGATCGTGGTATTAGTAAAACATAGGATATATTGATCGTCGCGATTGTAATTGTGATATAAAGGGATATAAAGAATCGTGATAGTGGAACATCAAAATGCATCGAATTTTGCATAGTTATAGTACAGTAATATCTTATCTGGTTTCGATATCTAATAATAACTTAAAATGGTCGTGGTATTTACCTTTTAAAACATTAACTCGTAGGTTTTCGTTATATATAATTGCGTGTGAGGAAAGTGACGATGTAACATTCGAGCATGAAAGATTCATCGGGGCGTTTTACGCGGTTCTGGATGTAATATTGATCGTGACACGTTGCACATAGGTATAAATGATCGTTGTTGTGGCACACGCGTATCCCTATAGCGGAAGGTTGCAGTTGTCGGAGCTGTAGCACGTGCGACTCCAAGACAAGGAGACCGTTCAAGCAATCTCGTGCATCTTTGAAACAAAGAACCTTGTCGTATTAATTCGGTATAAGTTCTTCAACAAAGAGACTGACCGTGGTTCATAGCATGACTCTCAGATGCAAACATCGTTCGTGGCGTGTTTTTATTAGCTTCGAAATAGAAAATACTGGCCGTGGCATTTAAATGCGCCAGAATTTAATAAAATTTAAGAAAGTTTGGCTCGATACGCGAATAATTGATACGATTACGTTGTCAACCCTTAAAATGCTAAGTATTGATCGTTACACTTTGTGCGAGTCAGAAATAAAGCTACTGATTGTGTTACCTTACGTAATTTTGAAACGCCACAGAGTGATCGTTCTACATAGAAGTTAACTTCCCTATATGTGAAATAGAAAATTAAATTAATCTTCTTTGGTGCAAAAGTAGCGACGTCGTTCCCGTGGAAACGTTCTTACCCTGCGTAGAAGAACAGTACGCGATATAATTCGTCTTTTCATATTCGATATACATATAAGGAAACTGATCGTCATGTTGTCTTTTGCAGTTCCTAGGTACGGGTACCAGAACTCAGCGAACAGACTGGGTGACGCTGGATCATGGATGTTACACTTTTGCTGTTAGCTCTGGGTGTTATTGCTGCGATGTTCGGTGTTGTGGCGACGAGGTTCGGTTTCCCTGGGTTCAACAAGATTGCCCAGGTCGCGCTTGCTTTGGCCTTACTTCCAGTTATCTGCAGATTTCATCGGAAGCTATATATCATTTGCAAAGTTCTACCTCGTGACCTAAAGTAAGTTCCAAATCTATTATTATCTATCGACTGCCAATTTTTATGCATTCGTGGAGAATTTGAAAGCGCAACAATGAACATAATGCAAGAACGTATAAAACGCTCGAATTATAGCGCTCGTTATAAGATTTATTACGGTACGTAAACTAATTCTTTACCTAGAGTCCATTTATGTTATATTCGCGAAAATATAAATTTTTCTAAAGTTATCAACATGTTACATGTGGAAACTGATAGGATCGAAGTAGACAAAAATTTTTCACCAAATATTGGAAATTGTTGAATGTCGATAATTGGTGGATGGTATTGAATGTATCAAATAGCAAAAATTATATAGTATTCGTTAGTAACTCTTTCGACCGCGTCAGAGGTTATTCAGGAGGTAGTAGCGAGATATTACTTAAAAATACAGTGAGAAAGTGTTGAAGCTTTTAGGAAAATGAATATTTATTTATATACCTATATTGATCTCGGTTTAAAGTGCATAAGGTCTTCGCGAGACTATTGTACGACAAGTTTTATTACTAGAAAAAGTTCACGTCTGGAAATTTGTACTATGAATCTCTTTGGTCGTGCTATATTTCATAGCCTTATCACGTGCAGGTCATTCGCTGCGTTTATGAAGTATTTATAAAAGTAATGTTTATTAGTCTAGACTAAACACTTCGTGGTTGTCGTAGTTATATAATAACGCGTAATAATTAACGCGTAAAACAGCGAATTTTATTTTCTCTCTGTTTGCAACATTTATTTATTTAAAAATCTACTTATCATATTTTTTCCTATAATCTATATACATTATATTTATTACGCAGTTAGAAACAGAAGTTTACTAATAAGGGAATAATGGCAAAGAAAAATATAGGAAGCTCGATCCTCTATACGCTTGATCCCAATAATTCAACATTCGTATCGCGGCTCCTTATCAGCCTTATCGCCTGTTTCGCTCTATACAAAGTCATTACCAGTACCTTCGTACAGCCTTTTTAATTGTTTTTCAAACGTTTCGCTTTCGTCCGCGACGAGAAAGTACTTGCTTATACCAGACGCGTTTCTTCAATCATGAACGGTCACTGACCCGCGTAAGGCTACGCTCGTTGGCTAAAAAGACCGTTAAAGGAAAGAAATGCTTACTATGGTACATATGCTTGTGTTTACTCGTCTTTTATTTTACGCATATGTCGCAAAAGTGATACACACGTCACTTGATAGTACGACAAAGTGGTATCGGTAGTGTCAGCATCGGGAGCAGAACGCGGAATTATTTATCTAACGCAAGAAACATAGTTCCGTTACCATCGATGGTTAAATGAACTTTGATTGCGGAATACAAAGGTTAACGGAGTAGATTAAAGAGGGATGATTTGATAGAATATTTGAAGATCAAACAAGATGCGAGAAGGGTATGGAATTGTTATTGGAGAAAAATGAATCGTATCTCTCTCTCTCTCTCTCTCTCTCTCTCTCTCTCTCTCTCTGCTACTATTCATCTCACAATAAATATATTCCTCGCACTTTTCTGTACCCAAGAGTTGCCCGTAACCGTTGCATTGTGTCGACGCATAATACTATTAGTCAATTGAGCGTATTTGTAAAAGTTGATACAAAGCTGATCGAATACAATTTCCTGTATGACAATGCTTAAGAGGCAGGAAAAATTTATTTTCCTATTTAGTATCACGCTTTTAATTGCTTTTAATCTAGCGATATGAGATCAATCGGTACAAAAGGTAGAAGTAAATTGCGTTATAAAATATCGAATGTCTTGAGAAGGAAGATACTTCTCATTATCACTGAGATTTTTATCAAAAGCTCCTGTCTTCTTCGAGTAGTTGAATGAATATGTTTCGCGATTATTCGCTAATTACATATATATTTTGCGAATCAAAGAATCGATCTTAGATAGTAAATACGAGCATAGAAATCTCGTGGGATCTATCCTAAGTCTATTTTAATACTATTTGTTGCTCCTGATCAGAATTAGCAGTGATTATGTTCTCGCACCACTGTATACGATATACACAGGGTAATGAAAAAAGATGAATTTTCCTATCCGTCCAGTAGATAGCTGAACTATTTAAATACGTATACACATACTAACTAGTACATAAGATTTCATACAACTATTTGTTATAATTTATATTAAAAGATGAGCATCGAAGCTTGTTATTATTGAAAAAGATGCACGTACGCGCATCGCATTTCCTGTGACTGATAAAAATTCCAAAGTTCAATCAATGTGTATCTTGGACTATGCGATAATGTCATTTAAACTAACTTATCACTGACAAACAAATTTGAATTGGTTGTAAGTTTTACTTGTTTTTAGATGATTGTTCAAAGTTCAAACATTATATATGATGTCCTATCAATGGCTCCTCGATAAATGATCATTAACATTAAAACGTGTTATGTTTATGATATGAAAGGTAATATAAATGGTAGCGTAAACAGCAATGAAATTTTACCGTCCAATAAAATTGCAGATAAATGTTTGCGTATAATCACAGTTCTCGTATCATCCTAAATATTTGTTTCGAAACAAACGACACAAGCGATTTCGAATTTTATAATTCTCTGTATGATGAAAATTTGCTGAAGAAATAGAGAACACAGCGTTAAGGGAATAAAGGAACGGATGAACTAAATGTTGGATATAATTAGAATTTGAAGGAGAAGTGAGAAGTTTCAATCTTAATTATCAAAGCTGAAGAAGTTGGATAATTTTCAATTTCAAACGATGGGAATTCGAAGAGAGAATATACGACATTAAATACATACGAGGACAAAGGGAAATGAACCGACAGTTCTAAATATGATTAAAATCCGAAGAAGACATAGAAAGTAGAAAATACGGGCGAACAAGGGAGAATGGATTATACAGTGTTGAGTATTTATAATTAGAATTTTAAGACATAAGATGGATAGCGGAAGGGAGTATGCAATCCTGGAGGTCTAAAAGAAATAAATCCAACATCTTCTTTCGTTTACAAGTATTTGGTGAAAAATCGAGATTTATATAGGGGACTTTGAGCAACGTCTTAACTCTATGCTCATATTTCGAGTATAAAATTTCGAGTTTTTAAATCCGACGTGATTACGTATCCTCGTAATTTTGAACGATTAAACTTCATAGAGAAAACTGGAAATATAAGGCATAGACAACAAAGAAAAGTAGATTATCTAAATTTAAGTATCCTTAGAATTTAAAAAGAAAAAAGAAAAAAAAGAAAGTTGAAAATATGAGGCATAGATAGACAAGAAATTTTTCAATTTTAAATATTCAACAATGAAATTAGAAGATAAGAATATTCAACGCATTAGGCGATAAGAAAAAGTAGGTCGTCTTTTGTTAGACATATTACGTGCATACGTATGTTAGATATAGACTACCAGCATATCGCAAGATATGTATATCTTCGCGATTTCTTTATTAAATCGTTTCGAACATTGTTGACTTGGTTATAATTTTAAACTTGGTTATAATTTTAAAATTGCGCTCAATATCGTATGTGTGAATAAAACTAGTTTATATTAATTATAATTTTGGCAGTATGCCATTAATTGGTACTATATTCTATCAATGCGAGTAAATTTACTTCTTAGCAGAAAATTAATTTATTATCTTTTGAGTCTTGGTCAAACTGTTACCTTCATCTTTTTTTCCTTTTCTGTCTAAGATACGATACGATGTAATACCTTTGTTATCAAGTTTTCACGATACATCGTAACATTAAACGACAAAGCATTTTTCGTATTCTGCCTGACTTAGATGTAGATATTATCTAGAAACTTTTGTCATTACTGATTGTTAATGACACTGGGTTTTACCTTTTCGTTAGCATTTACATACTTATCTGTAGCTTATCAAATCTAATAATTAAATACAATGCATGTAATCAATTATCTATTTCACTTCTAATAATAGAGGAACTTGGAAAAAATAATACAATTGATGACATTTCTTCTTCTTCTTTTTTTTTTTGATGCAATCTTAGGCAAAGTTAAACTTTAATTAGAAGGTCTGTAGAGTTCCAGAATCTTGAAAATTCGCTAAAATATTTTTGCGGTAAATATATTTATTTAGAGAAATTAGCAAAGTTCGATTATGCTTCGTGAAATTGGAACAGATAAACGTTATCTTGTTTATGCAAATATTTTTTTGTATGAACGTAATTGCGTCAGTGTGGACGTAAAAAATTAAGATCAATACTTTTTGAGGTATCATAGTGCCGAAAAAACGCGATAAACGTTAAACGAAAAATTAACCGACGACTTTAAATTAAATTCATTAATTTGGAAACGCAATGAACATATAGCTAGAAGGAAGATTCGAGTCTTTCGATAAAAATATATAATTTTATTAATCATTTAATCTGCTGCAAAATTATGTTCATAATTTTCAGATTCCTGTATCGTGCTGTTACGGCGGAAATCGAAATAAAAGGGCAACGTCGAAACAATATGACCGTCGTGAAGGTATTTAAGAAAAGAGTGGATCGTTATCCTAACAAGCCTTGCTTCTTCTTCGAGGATCAAGTTTGGACTTATTCCGACGTATGTACATACATATGCAAGCTCAATGCGAGCTCAGTAATTTAAATCGTGGAGATTAATTTCTTATTTGTCGATTTTTTAAATCTTTTCTTTAAAGAACATTGAAGCAGAGGAAGATTGCATCTTCGTTTATATATCTGCACGAATCTTGTCTGTTCAAAATAATTTTCTATATCTATTTAAATACATCTGTAGTAGTGTATAAAAAGATTGTAAATTTATTCAATTAATTCTTTAAACATAATTGTAGAAAGTCAGACAGGTATTTCATGCATCATTACAGATTCAAGTGAAAGAACATCTCTGTTTATTTTACTCTCTTTTTCTATTTATTATTTATTATTTGCAAATAGTACACTAGATATAACGATTGGTTATTTTCTGTCTTTCATCTGCAGATGTAAGAGACAATAGGAGGATAATGTTTAAAAATTCAAACTTGCAGATTAATAAATATAGCAACCAGATAGCATATGTTTTTCAAAAAGCTGGTTACGTAAAAGGAGATGCTGTGGCCTTAATGATGCCCAATAGACCGGAATATGCCGCGATTTGGCTTGGCCTGGGAAAACTCGGTGTCGTTACTGCGCTGATTAACACAAATTTGCGTCTCCAGTCTTTGATTCATTGTCTTCGTATCGCTGAAGTGAAGAGTATCATTTACGTGGAAGAATACTCGTCTGGTAAATATGACATGGACGTGATTTATTTTGCAATAATTACGACGTGATAAAGAAAGGGGGAAAAGGCAATTGAAAGAACGAGACGTCACAAAGAAATCGTTATTTAAAATGTAGAACAATTATTAAGTAAAGAACGTTGTTAATGGAATTGGAGATAACTTGCTATCTTTAACGTTTAATTTATTACAAAATGTGATTTTCTCCGATTATACATGTTGATTTTAGTTGTTGAGTATGAAAGGTTGTATAAAAATCAGAGTGCGACGGCGAGAACAGTAAATCAAATGCTTGTTCAGCCATTAAAATCGTGAAAATAAAGTTGAAGAGATAGAGTAACAGTATTCTTCTAACAATAGCGTGTAAATCGTAGTGTAAATTATTGAATTTTTTACATTAGAAATAACAACGATGATTATAGAAATGTAGGTAGCACAAGAATTCGGATAAATATATAAAAATTGAATTGTCTTCTTAGCCGTCGATGACATCATGGACTCGATCCAGGGAATCGTGAGATACAAAGTATGTTTCAAGTCTGAAACCTGTGAGAGCGGAGTGTACGATTTGAACAAACTTATATCGGAAGCCAGCACAAATGAGCCTGTCGTAAAAGACGAACCCAATTACCAGGATAAGCTGCTATACTTTTACACAAGCGGTACCACTGGTTTACCGAAAGTTGCGATAGTTCTCAATTCGAGGTAAGAACGCATATTCTTTAAATCTTTTCTTCGAATGTAGCGAAATAAAGGCTTTTTATCCTTTTACCGTTAGTTCGATTAAACAGGGTGTTTGGTCTACTTAGTATTATTTATAAAATTATTATTTCGAATCGTGTTAAACGTAATCGTTAGTTTTGAAATTATAGTCGTAGTTTGACAAATATCGAGCAAGTGAAACACATTCTGTATGACGCGGTTTGATATTTTTTGCATTGAACTTTAACTAAAAAGTGGTCAAGGTTGACAGTATTGTTAGATACTATACCCTAGAATTTACTATAATCTTTAACACAAAAGTTGATTTATTATGTAAAAATATCGACCCTCCGTGCCTAGGTCAGTCTTGAACGACAAGATTAAGACAACCCTTTAGAAACTTAAAGTCAAATCAACGGTATTCCTTTTAATGGTATTATATGGCGATTGAGTAAATCTCCTGATTACAATTAACTTCCTAACATAATTATAGAACCGATAATTCCAGGTCTGCGTAATTGTATTATCCAAAATCTAATAAACGATATAATTCGAAGGAAACTCTAAAGAGAAAAATTATCGTAGAAAAGGAAATCAAATTTTAAAGGTAGAAACGATTGTACGTGCATTAAACATTGAACGTTTCATTTATTGGACATTTCGCTACTACAAATAGTTATTAGTTCTAGTGTGGTAGATTAATTTATTGTTAGCAGATAAAATATTTGTTTTCTACGGATAACGGTATCGTTGGAAATATTTTATCGAAAATATGTGATTTTCCATTCTGCTCATTATGGAATATATAAAAAAAAAAAAAAAAACAGATAACGGAGCCGATTTGTACCGTTAGAGCAACTTTTTAGTAAAGGTTTTTAAACTTTCATTTATGCTTAGGCAGAGTTCCGTGTACAGAATGAATTATCTCCCTGCTGAACGTATAAATGATCTATAATCCTCTCAGGAAAGCCTTACGACTCGTCGAGAATGAGATTACATGTAAATGTAGTCTCTTTACCCAGAGACTGCTTCCTGTCTGCCTGCATTATGACTGTTTTATGCTACTAATAAAATACCCTAGCTCCTGTCCATGTCAACTTTCATTTCGTTCATATCGTTAATTCTTTTGGATGAAATAAAGAAGCAATTTAATTCAATCATACGTCATATATTAATTTTGAACATGGCGTGCAATGAAAAAGTATATAGAAAGATTTCAAGAATTTCCTTCAATTTTAGATTCCTACATTTTATAAATATTTTATTTCTGCCAACATTCTTTAAAACTATTTCAATTTCAATTCTCGTCAGATAAGATTACATCGAATCAGACAATAACGGTTTGAACGATTACTATTTATGATATAAAAGTACTATTTGTGTTATAAATAATTGAAACGACATTAATTATTTCGTTGTACTTTATGATACAAAGAATAAAAATAATAACGTAACGTATGTGTTACAGATACTTGCTGGTCGTAATGCCCTTTAATTTGGTGGGCTTGAGATCGGGTGATATCCTATACAATCCAAATCCCTTGTACCATACTGCTGGTGGAATGCTTGGAGTAGGTTTCGCAATTCTGAAAGGTATACCAACCGTGTTAAGGACCAAGTTTTCAGTGTCGGCTTATTGGACAGATTGCATCAAATATAATTGTACCGTAGGTGATTTACAAAATTTTTATACTGTATAGCGATCTCAGTGAAATTAATGCTTACAAAATTGGATTTTCAATTCGTTCATTTTCCTCACGGTATCCATTAGTCTCTTCAAAGCAGAAGGAACGGCTTATAAACAAGAATAAGTTAGTACATTGCGCTATACAGATTTGAGTCATTTTCCTATGCGTAAAATTAAAACATATTCGACGTTATTTTGTTCCTAAACTTTATGAAAAACAATTAATTTACTGATATCGTTAATACCTCTAAAGCATCCAAATTATATTAAGCGTTTTCATTACTGATTAATTTGCAGCAATTGCGTAATTTATAAGAGAACACTTTTTATTATTAATGCGTTTTTAATTACTAAGTTAGTGCACGGCGTAGTATAACAATTAATTGGACACTGTGCAATTTTCAAATGTAATAGCCCGTTCCTATCAAATTTTAATTCTGTTTGTTAGGCAGCGCAATACGTCGGTGAAATGTGTCGTTACTTGCTGAACGCACCCCCTAAACCGGAAGATAATGCGCATCGTTTGAGACTCATGTTTGGAAATGGCATGAGGCCGCAGATTTGGAGCGAATTTGTCAAACGCTTCAATATTAAACGAATTTCCGAATTCTACGGGTCTAGCGAGGGCAATGCTAATATTGGTAACATTCAATATTTTAATTATATATGTAGGAACGTTATATAAAAACATTTGGAAAATATTCTTATATTTTATATTGCAGCAAAGCATCTGTCTTTATTATTCAATTTCGAATTTCGATCGTATTTTATATTGTAATCAATTTTACTTACTTATAGCATTCAAATAAAATTGTAATAATAAATCATAGACCGATATTCCTTATTCTAATTTTTATATTTAATTCTTACAGTAGAGCTCTTAAATAATTTGTTATTATTGTATTACAGCTAATTTAGACGGTCGAACTGGCGCCGTCGGTTTCGTGCCGCTAATTGTGCCACGAGTGTTTCATCCTCTAGCAATTATCCGCGTAAATAACCAGACATACGAGCCTGTTAGAGGGACGAATGGCTTATGTATAAGAGCAGAAACAAGTAAGAATTTTACTTTGATATTAAACAATTAAATTTATTTTTGTAATACGCTTAATACGAAATTCTATTTACTTTCTCTGTAAAACCATCTTTTTTTTTGACGTAGATGAGCCAGGCATGTTCATAGGATTAATAAAAGAAGGAGACGCGTTAAGAGAGTTCAATGGATATCTGGATAAAGAGGAATCGAAAAGAAAAATAATACAAGATGTGTTTGTGAAAGGTGATAAAGCCTTTCTAACAGGTGAGTTGTACTTAATAACTGATAAGGGACTTATTAGGGCAGTCGTAAAACGACCTTCGTCCAATCAGATGTTCATTGAAATAAAAGTCTTTACCACCAACTATTTTCTCTTAAGATAATTTCTATTTTCTGGAATTCTTTTTTTAGGTGATATTTTAGTAGAGGATGAATACGGTTATATCTATTTCAAGGATAGAGTAGGCGACACGTTTAGGTGGAAGGGAGAAAACGTTGCTACTGCAGAAGTGGAGGGAGTTATCAGTAATATTGCAGGGAAAAGAGACGCTACCGTTTACGGAGTTCAGGTTTGTTAACAAAAATAATTATATCCGCTTTTAATATAACATTGATACATAGATAATTTTAATAAGAGACATGGTTAATTACTGCGTAAAACTTGTCACACTTTTTTGAATATAAAGTTTGACTTGTATTTCAAATCTAAAAACGTGAATTAATTTTAATATCACCGAAGGTGCCTGGAATGGAAGGAAGAGCAGGAATGGCAGCGATAGTTGATCCAGACAGCCTTCTGGATTTCAAAGCTCTTGCAGAAGGTTTGGAGAAAGCACTGCCAGCATATGCTAGACCAATTTTCTTGCGAATTGTGAAAGAACTGGAAATAACAGGGACATTTAAGTTGAAGAAGATGAACCTTCAAGAGGAAGGCTTCGATCCGAGCAAAATTCAAGACAAGATGTACTTTTTATCCGGTAACAAAGAATACGTCGAAATCACACCAGAACTTTATCAAGAAATTATTTCCGGATCGAGAAAGTTCTAGTTGTAACATTAACGCTTGGCGAGCGACACTCAATTGTCGAATATACTTGTAAAACGAATACATATATAACTTTTTTTTACAACATGAATATGACTTTCTGCACGCGCCTTGTAGATACAATGCATAGGATATTATGTAATAACATCAGGCATGTTAAACCATAGAATTATAGGCGGACGTTTTTTGAACTTATGAAAGGAAGAGGAGAGAGTTATTTTTACGAGGGCTCAAAAATAGGAAAAAGAGATAAGCGAAAAAGAAATTACATTTTTGTCATCAACGACGGGAGACGAATATGGTGACATGTTCCTGTTTATTTTATAAATACTGTGTATATTTTTAATCAAACGAAACGGTCCGTAGTATAAGACAAATTGGCATTGTAGGTAGGAAGATAGCAACGAATAAAATCATTCTTAACACGTAATGCTGATTTTTCATCGGAAATACCTTATTTAAGCATATAGAAATTTCTCAGGTCTTTAGATAATTCTACCTGCGACTATAAAACAATCAAAAAGAAATAAATTACTTACGTCTGCAGTATTTAGCTTATATGTAATTTGTCACGTCGTATATCGTTTGCAAATTTATTATTTATACGTATATGTTTATTGAATTTGCACTCGTCCCATTTGCGTTTATATCAAAATGCCGATAGATTAAAAACAAAATGTGAATATACACGATGATTAAGCATAATATTATATGTAAGCTCAACTTATTCTACTAGCTCCGTCAAAATATGATAGATGTATATAAGTTTGTTAAAAAGAATTGACATTTAATCAAACATAATTTCACTTCCACCACTCTAAACTACTTAAAAGTAATACATAGTTTGTTGTAGTTAGAAGTCTGTATTTGTATACATATATGTTTTAATAGCGCACTACATTGTCCATATACTCGACCAAAGTAATGGTGCAACTAATTATTTTAAATAATATTTATTTTAATGAAATATTAGATTTTTGTTTTTCCGTATGTATAATCTTCGTAGATTTGATACTTAAAATATCGTATAGATGTTCTCGATTCTGAAATATCTGAACAATATTCACGTTAAAATTTGTATAGACGATTAATAAAATTAAATTACGTATTTTACAAAATTTTATCAGTCATCTTATTAACTAATTAATTTGTTTTTTTTAATAATTGTTTAACGATTTGTGAACAAAGACTCTGTTTATATTTTTATATATAGAAAAGTTGCAGTTGTATACAATATCTGATAAATCTAAAAATTAGTATTTCAAAATTATATACGTCGTAAAACTTTCCTGATTTGAATTTCGTTTGGAAATTAAAGTACTTTAAATTACTAGTTTTATTATTTATTAGATATTACCGACTTGTATATTATTAGTCACCATGATATTGATATAGATTGTTGTAAATAAATAATTACACTTTATATAACGTGCGACAATCTGATTTATTCCTTAGTGTCACGTCATATTATTAAAGTATTATCTTCAAAGTTGAGGATAATTTCTTTTACTAATTTAACATTATGTTCGAGATGGAATGTTTTATAATAATATAGCAGTCTGAAAAAAAAGAATTAAAATAGAATCCCGAAAATTTAGCGAATTTATCGGATTAATCTGACGTAGAATATTCAAGTCTAAAGCTTAAATTTACAAAATTTGGTAATAAGTACAAATTTTAATTTCCCGAAATAATTTTCTTACATATTTGTCTACTTAAATAAGATACAATATAATATCAATAGTTTCTATTTATATAATTATAAATTTTATTATTGGTAAAATAATTTCACAAGATGCACAAAATTATTATGTACTATAGACGAAGGTAACAACCATTCGATATAGACATGGGTGAAAAATTAAATAAATCATTTTATTAGATTTTATTAATGAGTCATTTCACTCCGTCTGCTTTAATTATTCATATAGAAACGTCATCTTATTATTTACAAACATGAACATGACACAATTGCAATATTCATATCACAAATAATTATAGCAATTGCAAATAGCTTCGATATTAACGGAGCTAAAACAAGTTTTGCCTAATTTTTATAACCGATCTGCAACCATGTCTAGACGATACTAAATTCCTTTAAAAGATCTAATATTGTTTACATCATATAACGATGACGCAATTATTTCATACTTATACATATAAGTAATTATTTCATACTTATTCATACAAGTCATATTAACTTGCTTCGACTTACATTCATTAAATATGAAATAGATGATAATATACACAATGCGATATAATACTTACATGCAAAATTATCGTATATTCAAAATTCGAATATAACAAAAAATGATAAATGTAGTATCAATTTAATAATAAAGTATCTCGCGTCAGATTTTTGTATATAGAAATAAGCTCAACTATGATTTTTGGATATTAAATATTGCAGAATGATTGTGTATATTCAAGTATTTATGTACGGAAAAAGATGATATTTTATATGTTGCATGTAGTACACATTTTTCACTAATTCATTTTGTAATGTCAGTGTATGACGAATGTCAAAATTCTTCTATATTTGACTTATTTTATCTAAATAATATTTGATGCTACATATTTTAGTGGGCATTTTGGAAGCTAACTATGACCAATATTTGTTCACGCGAATAAATTGTACGCGTATTATAAAGGCTAAATATTTTACAAAATTTATGAAATTTCTAGCTTGTAAACTTTTTCCATTTGTGTCCTCCCTAATTTCTCAAGTATTTATAATCATTTGCGACCGATCATCGACGCGATCCAATTTTTTGATTTTACCCACGAATCTGTGGCCACTTTTATGATATCTATAGAAAGAGAAATTTGTTTCAGCTATCAGCTAGGCGGTATAGCTTTGGCAGTTTGTCCAAAACCTAAATTAGGCCGTGTACCAAACCATGACATTTTCCACTCCAAAGTTTCTTGCAACAACCGTTCTTCTTCAGGTGAAAAATGCAAAAGAGTAGCTACTGCTCTTGTTAAATGAAGAGCCTTAAACAAATGAACAAAATGTAAGTTAGAAAATGGTTGAAAAATTGTAAATATCTCATACATTTCTTTTCATTGTTGTTTAACAAAATTATTTCAGCATACTATTCTTAGTAATTTGTTTTACATATTATGGTTTTGGAATTTTAGGATGTACATTACATTTACCTCGTATTCCCTACTTGTTAGGAACTTTATGAGAACGTGTTTAAGGTATTTAAAGTTAACATCGTCGTCTCTTGTGCTATTGTGCCTGGCAGTGACCGTTTTCGACGAACTGGGCTTGAGAATTGCTGCAGAAGGTTCAACATCGCTATCCAATGATGAAGATGGAACTCTCAACTCTCGTTGAAGGGTCTTTTTCATATCGGTTAGTCGCTGCTGCAAGACTTTGATTGTCTAAAAATATATTCAATAATTAATATTATTCTCTGAAATATATTTTCATCGTTCTATTTTTCAAGTCTACCTTAGTCTTTTCATTTAATTGCTCCTCTAGGTCCATTAAGCTACTTTTAAGTAGTTTTTCATTTCTCTCTATCTTTTTCCTATGTTGTTCTACTTCCTCCAATTCCAACATTTTCTTTTTAGTTTCTTCTAGCGTCGTCATTGCTTGTTCTACTTCTTTACTTTTACTTAGTAAATTGTGCTCTAAGGTTTCTATCCTATTTTGTAACTCAATATTTTCGACTTCCTGCTGTCGATTCTCTTGCTTTACCATTTCTATGTCTTGGGAGACTTGAGCGTTTCTCAATAATACAGTGTCTTTTTCATTTTTTTCTTTCTCTAGGCACACTTTTAATGTTGCTGATGCTGTTCTTTCAGATTCCAGATCTTCCCGTAGACGCGCTACTTCCAAATGCAAGGAAGAATTATTCATCCGTTCACCTTCTAGAGTCAGACGAACATGGGCTAATTCTGAAGTAGCAGTTGAAAGTTTTGCTGTTGCTTCTTCTAAATCTTGTTTCAGCCGGGTTATTTGCTTTGACGATGATTCCTGACAAAAGAAAGCAAACAACAAAACAACGTGAGTGGTATCTAATATTATAATGTTCAAGCGAAATAATTGTAGTTTGGCAATGATTGAATTTATTTAAAATATGCTTCATTATCTACTTCTTCATTACCTACTTCATTATCTACTATCTTTGGTATTTATGGTAAAATGGATTTATCAACAGAATTTATTCAACAAAATTTAACGTTCAAAGTGATAACGTTTTATGAAAAGTGACATCAATAAGAGTAACACAAGTAACAATAACGTAGAAAAGTACAGAGTAATAATGATATTTTCAGAAAAGAATATGATACATAAATCTTATATCTTAACTAAAGTTAAAATTTACAGATTAATAAAAATTAATCAAATTATTTTTAAATTAAACAATATTAGCAAAACAGTATGATGGAAAGCATTATAAAACAAAAAATATTTAATGAAATTTTAAAAATTCAATAGGACATTATTGTATCTTGTCGACTTTGTAACAATTATATTTAAAATGGATAAATCCAAATATAATAAGATGGAGATATTAAATTTATATGAAGAGAGTATATAAAAATGTAAAATATTTATCAATTCATTTTATGTAATAAACAAAATAATGGTCGGAAAGCGCCATTGATTCCGAAGTTCACACCTGCAATAAATTTTAATTTGAGTACATTTGATTAATTAAAAAAGCTTTCTGTTATATCTTCTGCCTTTCTGCAAGATTTTCGATTCTATTTAACCATTCTATCTTCTATTCTATACGAATATGGATACGATACGTTTTCCTTTAATTGTATCAGCTTGGATACGCATTCCTAATATTTACAGCAACGTAAATATAATCGGACTGTGTCGTTGGTGTAGCAAAATATAATATGATTTATTAACCCTGTAAGAAAAAAATCGTGTACACATTTGTGTATATAATAATATATAAAAAGCCGCTTGAAAAAGGGGGATATAAAAATGGGTTAAAAACAAGCACAAAAACGAATGCAATAAACGATATAATTTATTTGTTCTTTCCTTTATTCCACAAATAAAATATACAGAAATGCGATCGTACATAAAAATATTATTGTTGGTACTATCTAATTTTTATGTATAAATACACGCGGAGTGGAAATGTGGAAGTTTTAAAAAGTAGTCTACAATTATTTTTGTTTATTGATACGTGATACTGATGAAATATAATGTACATTATAAATTTTTGCATGCATATAAAAGTAAATAAAAAAATTATAAACAAAAGAGTGTGCTAGTAAATGTACGTAAAATAAATGTTCTGTGCGTTAAGCGTCAAGCATCATAGATATAACATGCAAGTATATAGGCGATATGTAGTTTTCAATTGTAAATTAACAACTTTCGTGTATACACGTTCCAGATGTTTATATTTTTACGCGTCCAGTGTTTTAACACTAATCGTGTAACATCATAAACATTTAGTAATTTATAAAATTATTAAAACAATTATAACAAATCAGAAAATAAACACAACTTTATACGATCACAGTTAATTTAAAAATGAAAGAAATTATTCGAGATGGAAATATCAACTTACTTTTTCAAATATCAACAAAACAGGAATTATAATATATCTATATCATATAGATCTAATATCTATGTTGGAAATTCTATCGTTATACATTCTTTAAAAAATTAAATCTATTATTCAATGCTGTGATCATTTGAAAATTGCCACCTGACAAATAGGGAATGTTCGTTATTTTTTGCATTTCAAACTCTAACAAGACATCCTCTTCGAAACAATCTAGCCCATGCACGACTACATATCGCGGTAACTCACAATTTGTCGTTTAAATTCGTCCACCTCATCATCGACGCTGGCCCGGAGCTCTTTTAGTTCCGTGGCCATCTCGTCGATGTCCTCTGCCATGCGCAAAAGCTTGGCGTCTTTCGTCGCCATGACAACATTGTTCACCTCTATTTCAGCTTCTAGCTGCTTAATCCTTTGCTTCAGTCTTTCACTTTCTTCTTCGACTCGTCTCCTTTCCAAACCTTCTTCACCAGCCTGTCTACTAAGTCTTCCAACTTGTGTCTCCAAGCTAGATATTTTTCCTGACCAACTAGTCTTTATATCGGATAAATGAAGATGAGCTTCTTCTAACTTTCTTTCTAACAGTGCTCTTTCTCTCATAAGATCAGCTATTCTTTCATCCACTGTCACTTGATCATTACTCTCTAATGCGACTCTTTGTTCTAACACAAAAACCTTATCCTTTAGGTGACGTACTTCTTCTTCAGTTTGTGCCAGTTGACAGGATAGCTGAGCTCTCTCACGCTGAGTAGAATGACGTAGTGTCTCCATCTCATCCTGAAAATGGTGATATTATTACCAGGAATGTCTTTTTATATTTATCATTATCACATTTTGCTCTGTAAAGCTTCATTGCAAACCTTACCAAAGCATTGCTCTAATGCATAAAGATGAATAGAATATTATAAATAATCCAAACCTTATAAAGCCAAGAACAAGCGAATGATGAATTTGATGGTTAATGATAATAATGCTGAAAGTGAATAAAATAAAGAAAAAAATTTATGAAGCAAAACTAAATAGTGTTGAATAAATTTTTTGTTCAAAATCTCTTCAAATTGTCCATTAATTGCTATATAACTGGATATGACAAAAATTTAAGTTTATAAGAGACATTTTATTATTTAAAATAATTATTCCACGCTGTTACGAGAGTAACAACATTGGAGTATGAGTACTGCAGTAGAAATAGTCGAGATATTTTAAATTAAATTTTATTATAATAAGATGAAAAATTTTTCTTTACCATTAAACCACTTCCATTAGTTAATACATGCATTTCTCCTATATTATAAAATTTTGCACCAAGAAGAGAATTACATAAAGAGCAACATTGATGTAAGTAAAATCTATAGAAGTTATTTATGTTGCAGAATAATTTATTGCAGAATAGCAGCAAAGCTTTGAAGACGTACCTCTAGCATCAGCGGTAGCAGCAGCGAATTAGCGGAAAATACCGCCTACTCTGATCTCCAATGCTCTCGTTTATCAAAGTTTTCCAATCTTCATGCGTATGTCGTTTTCACAAAACTTTCAGTATCACTTAGGTATTGCTCATGTTCCATAACCAATAAAAGAATATTGTTCTTTCACAATTTGTTTGTACTCAACAAAATGCCTGCTCTTTCCCAAACTAAGTTTAATAAAATGGAAGTACATACTTCCTGTCAAGTATTAAAAGCGCATTCTAAGAGTACAAATAAGAGTTATGGAACATATGCTCATTTGTTTTATTTTAAAATATATTCCAAATATTCTAAATATTCAAATAATTAAGATTCTTGACCAAATGTCACCTGTTCGTCATAGATCGATACTATGTGTCAATACAAAAAATGTGCAGAAAAACATGGCAAAAACGTGACAAAACAAAAAGCTATATATAAAATAAAAAAAGGAGAAAGAAAAGTAGTGGGAGGCTTAAAAACAAAACTAATTTTTAAAAGGAAGCGTGCTTATACCTAAAAAATATGTTTATGGTCATTATTTTTGTAGCAGACCACATGATCGATAATCGGCACTATAAAGGTAAATATTCATTAAAAAAAAACATTATGACAAAAAAAAAGAATTGACTTTCTCATGCAGCTTTATCCCTTCTCATTAAAAAATGTTCAATGTTATAAATGAATTTATAACACAAAATGCAATATATGAAAAGCTACTATTGAAATGTTAATTCATGACAAAATAATATCTAATGTTTACTTTTAAACCAAATTGTTATGAAATTATCTATATAACACTATATATATACACATAACAAATTAATTCATTTGCAATAAGAAATAATTTGCATTTATTAGAAACAATACTATTACAACAAGGACAAATTTAGATTATATCTTATCAATAATACTGTTATATCTTATAAATCAAAAACAAACTTTGTCATTTTATCGAACCAATCATTTCTTTATACTAATTCCTTGAATGTGACAAAGTAAAGCTGTTAGTTTGTAAAATACAATGCTCATCTAATGGAAATAGAATAACTTAAGATTTTTATGGGATTACTTCTTTTTCCTTAAAAGCTACAAACTGCTAGACTCTGCAAAGTTGTGACAAATTTTGTAAGTAAATAAAAAGTAAATGTAAACCTAAAATATTAAATCTAAGATAGTATTTGTAAATGTTCATATATAGCTTAATATTTAACATAGAATATTTTTGTGTGGAAAAAAATTTTTAATATATTTAAAAATAAAAGATTTATATAAATATACTTAAACTCAATTTAAAGTATAGTCCATGTTTACTCACTTAAATGATGTCAATCATCAAAGCAACTTATATTAACACAACTATATTAAATAATTATGTTAACATAATTTTGAAGTTTATAATACATTTCATGTGATAATTAAAATGAAACCAATCATCAGACAATTTACTCACCTGTACATTGTTCAATTCATCTTCGTATCTTCTAAGACGAGAGACTTCACTTTTTAAACTGTCAATTTCTGCAGTGGCTGCTTTTAAATGATGTGATTTTTCTTCTACTTCCTGCTCCTTTGCCAGTAACTAAATTAAAATAAATAAAATAAATATAGAAGTATATAAAGTACTAAACATAGAAGCGTATTAAGCAGAAAATATAAACGATAAAGGTAAGCTTTTAAAGAAAGAAATATATAAAACTTACTAGGTGTTTTATTTTTGCCATTTCTTGAGTTTGAAAACCTTCTAGTTGTTCCGCATCTTCTTGAAAACTATATAATTTTTTCTTGTATTCTGAAACACAATATTAGTTATGAAAATTTAGATACGTATATATAAATTTTATTTGCCACTAAAATTTAGATCGAGCAACATTAATTTTTTTTTTAAATTTGTATCATATAATTACAAATGTACCTTCCGCATCTTTAAGAGCCAATTCCAATGAACGTTTTGAACTTTCTACATGTCTTAATTCCTCTTCTATCTTATTCTTCTCTTTCTCCTGTTTTTCTACTACTTTTTTCCACTCTTTCTCTTTTTCCAAGAACCTTACTTTCCAATCCTCTTCTTTCTTTTCCATTCGTTTTATCAATTCAGCCTCCTTTTTCGCCAATCTTTTCCGCCATTCATCTTCTCTATTTTCAAGTTTTTTAATATCTTTAGCAGAAAGTTGCATATTATCATTTAATTTAAGATCAAAACTAGTATCTTTTTCCAAAGAAGCAGGTGGTAAAGGTGAAGATATATTTTCCTCGCGCGAACCATCTAATGAAATTTGAGATCCACTGATGCTACTTGTGGATCCCGTCTAGAAAAAAAATATCATTCATTGTAATAACTCAATCTATACGTATGATCATAACAATACTTTATATTATATTATAGATAAAAATGTATAAAAGTTATTTTCTACAATTTCATTTGAAACATTTAGTTTGTTATAGATTAATTAAAAACATATAATTTTAAACGGTACAAAAATAGCAAAAGTATCTATAAAGTAATATTTCTAAAATAGCCTAAACTATCAGTAGGTATTCGAACAAATCTTGTGATTATCAAAATTAGATAACAAACATATGAAATATTAATGAATCGTCTGATAAACATATGCGGAATTAATAAGAAACATAAATATTTAACTTAAAATATCGCCAGTACTTTCTCGAAAATTAATGATGATTTAAAGCGACTACTACAAATATAAATCACAATTATAGATCGTTTATAAATAAGTATGCTATGTAGTCGCGTTATCGGTTCCACACTGATAATAAGTTACACATGGTAACAACATGTTTACCTGAGACATATGCCTCGAGTTAATGCCGCGCACATTGCCGGCATTTCTAACGACAGTTGACACGTCACTCCCTATTTCCTCTCGTATTTTATTTTTCAGCGTTGCAAACATGATGCTATAACCTCCAATTAGACGAGCAAAAAATGACAACTAGCACCTGTCAAAGTCGATATTGTGCTGATTCCGTGCCCGTCTACCGGAGCAATGTTAAAGGAAAGAGAGTAAAAATGTAACGTCCCAAGAATTCATTCTTTACTGATCCATCACAACTAGGTTTGATCGAGTCATCCTTAAATAATTTGTATACCCAAGGCCGCAGAAATTTTGCATATATCGAACTATCCGATTAAGTGCAGACGACTGCCATACTGTCCACTACTGTCCAGTCACTCAGTTACTTAAGTAATCACTGGTTTTGAAGCTCGATATTATATATGTAGGTATAGTTAGTGTCCTCTGTTTTAGAAAATTAGCACAAGGTGTACAGCGCGAAATGCAAATGACCAACTCGCACTATTCCACGAACAACGTGAATAACAACAGTTTATAAGAATAATATTACGATACTGAAAAACGAGTGAATACGCGTGTGATTCATCTAAAAGAAAAGCCTAGACGCGTATACTAAATAAATACAACACTTTTTATCTCCTAGTATACAAAGATAATTATATGTACATATAATGTCGTCACTATTTGATTATATGGTGTTTTACTCTCACGCCGTGACTCATAAAATTGTCGTCATACTAGGAACATTTTATTTCTATTTTCATGTTAAACGTAAATGTGTAACATTGGTAGAACTGACGTAGAAAAGTATAGAGCGTGCATTTAGCGCGTACGGTGGAAATATTCAGAATTAGTTTTTAAATTTAACGGTTTGAAAGTGCATGTAGATTCTTGTTTTTTATTTGTTTGTTGCTAATGTGCATCGTGAAATTAAGTAAAAAATGGGAGATTTTATGGATGAAACGGCTGCCACGACAAATTATTTTGATACGTAAGTAAATTTATGGCTTTGCATATTCTTTCAAAGCTGGAGGTCTTTGTTCACAAGTTTGTCACTATTTAATAATGGGCCTATACTGTAATAGTATTGTTTACAACTTGAAGAGAGATTAGTATATTGTTGATGTACTTGAAATAATTTACACAGGTCTAGTAAAACAGTTTATAATAAGTGCAAAATTGAAAAAAAAGGGATTAGAAATAATTTATGTTAATTTTGGTTATTTGTTTGCATTTTATATTTCATCATAATATGTATAGTAATATTTACAAAATCATCAGTACATTCAATAGGGTATAAGTATAGTGGAGAACATTTTTACCGACAAATCTCCGTAAAATACCCTACTCATAAACAAGTCAATAATTTTAAATCATAATAATTTGTTTTTATTATTGTAAATTATTAAACTCATTTTCCCCCCTCGGAAATTCACATTCGCTCTGAATAAATATTAATATATCCAAAAAATGATATGCATGTATGCATAAAGTTTCTTCAGATTAAATTTTAAGGTTAGAAGTGAATACTGAAGTTCGAAGTTAATTAACAATGTTATTATACATGCGTTATTACAAATGATTTTAATTTTATGAAAAGGGCAATGTGCTAAAGCATTATTATGTATGATAATTATGGTATTAGTGTTAATATATAGTATATAGAGATAATGCGTTAAAATTATATTCGTATGTAATTATTTAATAATATTTCATTATATTCCTGTTTATTGTAACGAAAAACATGCATAAGCAGAATGATTACTTTCAAGGTAATTGAAAATACAACATTGTATTACTACTGTAATACTAATTAAATTGTAGAATTTGTATAAAACGAGAAAAATTCTTGTGAGAGGAAACTTTTAAATTTTTATAATTATTAATTAGAAATTTATTTGTCGATGCCTTTCATCGTAAGTATATTTTAGTATGAAGTATATTTTACTTGATTGTTTATATTTTGTTTTATAAACTACACGCAAGAAATGTTAAAACTGCACATTGTAGTAATTCATTTAATGAAAGAAATTCATTTATCTGAAACGTTCTATATTATTTACTGCTTTTTCTAATATACATATATATATATACTATGGTTACTACTTTCCATATTTCTCTGTTTATTTAAACAATGATTATCTCACTACATAGGGATGGAGCTCACTATCTATTTAATGACTCTCAAATCTACTCTGCATTGTTAAAAATTAGAAATACAATTCATTATGCATGTTTATGATTTTAGCTAATTTTAGTAATTATGAAACAAAATGTATCATTTCTCTTTAACGTTAAGGTAGTAATGCCGTTATTTACAAGCGTATATCTGGCTTGCTGATGTATATCTTACATCTTACTTTTCTGTCAAACTATATTATATCGTCACAATTATGTTCTTTGTATGCAGTTGTAAAACGTTCATTTCTGCGACTGCTAATTCTCCGAAACGCATTTATGTTTCAACGAATGTTCCGCACATGGGATGGGTTTTTGTCAAAGAAGGAGAATTATAAAAGACAGATGAAACGAAGGAGGAATACTTAGCACGCATCAGAAATTCATGAAATTTCCGCGATCTAAAAGAATCGTTTCTCCTAACAATTTTTTATAATCGTAATCTTCAATAAATTTTAATACCAAGTTTAAAATAATTGTAAAATTCAATAATTAATTAAATTATTCAGCACCTAAGCTTTCAGTAAATACCTTCAAATATTTAGCGAATGCGTTCTACTTATTAGAATTGACATAGCCTTTATAATTGATAATCTCTTTTTAGTAACAAGTTATAAACAGAGAAATTTCCTGAAACGGTAGTTTATCGGTAATTGTTACATTATATGTGTTAAACGGATTGCATTTTTAAATATTTCAATAGAGTATATAAATACGTAAAATAAAAATGAAATGAAATGAATGAAAAATGAGGACGCGAAGAAATATATAAGAAGAATTTTCAATATGCGGTATAGATTAAATATTCCCTAAAAATACTGTTATATTATACAGACTGTATTTTTTATCTTGAAAATTTGATTTGTTTTTCTGAAGTCATAAAATGTTAATTCTTTGTCATCGTATTTGCAATACAAAAAGAGAGTGCCTCTTATAAAATACATGTATGTATATTAATCTTATAATACACGATCCTGAAAATCCATTATTTTGCATAACCAGCAATTTTATTTATCGACCCCCAATTGAGAGACACTGTGTTTGACCGATGTACGCAGTGTTCCGTCTCTTTACAACCCTGCTTTTCTATCTGTTTTTGTCGTTTCGTTCGGCTCTCCCTCCGTTCCTCGTCTTACTCTTTATCTCTACTCCACCGCTCCACCAGCTCTTTCCGTAGACTCCCTCCGCCGCCGCCCACCGCTAGCCCATTCGGCTCGGGTCCATACGTCGGCCTCCGTTTTGCTCCTCGACCAGCCGCACGAATCTTCCGACCTTAAACCCTCCGTTCGTGCCTCTCCTCGGTCAGAACGTGAGCCGTGTCGCGTCCGTGTCGCATCGACGCCTGCCTGCCCTCAGTTGCGTTCAATCTATCGCTGGAGTAGGTTCAGAGTTGTGATGTCACGTGCGGTATCCAACAGTGTCTTCATTTCGTCGAAAGTACACTCGTTAATCGTTATCTATAAAGGCAACGCCTGACTGAGCCAAGCGTTCGGAAATTCCCCTCAGTATCATCGTTTGGTCGAGAAAACAAATAATCTGCAATCGAAAGTTTCTGAACGTTCGATCAACAGTGGTTTTCGTTGTCGGACACGATGGAAGACGACAGACGACCAGCGAGGAAGCTCTTATTACTATTTTCCAAAAGGACTGTGCTAAAATATAAACTGCTGATTCAGTGACAGGGTGATTTTGTAGTGGTCTCGACGCATGCCAGACTGCGTTATCGTTGTGTTTTTTCTTTTCGTCTTTTGTTTCGATCCTTTCTTGTCTCAGATCGTTCGTATCGAACAGGACTTTACGTTAAACAGATTCGAAACGGCGTTTCGTGGAAAAGGTGTTTAGTGACTAGGAAGTGCATCGGGACACGATAGTGCGAATCATCTGACGCGTCGTCTTGAGCGAGAGTTATCTCTGCATTGATCGATCCAGCAGCATATAGGTCGACCGTGCTAACACAGTTTTAGTCTGGGAATCGAAACTGCGGAAAACAACTTTTTCCAATGTTCATTGGGTCACAAGCCACCGAATTACGCCACGAATAATCGTTGGATTTCGGTATGGCTTTTTAACAAGACCGATGAGAGAGGACTTTTGATGGTGTTGGATCACGTTTGCGCTGATAATGCTTGCTTGAAAACTCTAGTACAGTGACGCTCTGTGCCAAATAAAGGTGCCAAAGAGGCCCATTGAAAGTACAAGTTATCATAGTATTATCACAAAACTATTATCCACGTTGTTATTATCGTTGTTTGTTATTATATTGTTGTGCATAGTTATTACGTACGTTTGTTTTGTATATATATATATATATATATATATATGGTCGCGTGATTTTGTATATGATTCGGTTCGAGGACCATTCTATTCGTACGGGAAGTCATATTTTTCGTGTACAAATGAGGAACAATTACCGCAATATGTTTTTCGCCGGCTACGGATATTCCAATCAACATCAAAACAACTCACCCTCGCCGACCAGATCCAGCGTCTGGGGTAGCGTTTACAGTCCGTTTCGGAAGTAAGTAACCGCTTATTGACCTGGATCCTTTTCCACGGTAATTTACTAACTGCATGATAATTAAACTGCGGATGTTTATGCATTTGCGAGGCATTTGAAGATGTAAAAATGCACAAATTGCGCACAGCATGCAAGAATATATGCAATGACCGATGAAAGAGTTATTTAAACGTTTGTCAGGACAAATTTTTATTTATGCGAGTTTTATCAAACATTTTGGAATTTCATTAACATTATAATGGGACACTGCTGTCGTGATTGTATTCATCGAATTCAAGGTCAATGTGAAGATGCATACACGTACATGTATAGATGTTACAAGATGGTATTCATTGTAATTAGAATCTTTCTTTATATATTTTTGCATATTGCGTACATTTTTCCATATTTATATTTTCCTCTAAATCTTTTTATTTATTTATTTATTTATTTAAATTTTACAATTTGTCCAATAGGACATTTGGTAAAATATTACAGCTGCAAATATAAAAATATAGCATGTGGATGGTTACCCCCAGCGGGACTCCATCTTCCAGGTTGTTTATTGTATTTCTATTGTGAGGTCTGCAGGATGCTTCTTCTTCAGTCTTCTTTCTATTATGGATTTTCCTCTAAATGTATATATACAGCGTTTAGCCAATTTTCAATCAACTTACGGCAATAAACCACCGATACTCGATACTTTTCCCTTTCTTTTCTCTTTCTCATCTTTGTGCGATTAATTTCAATGGAATACGAAGAAATATGTTGCAAGGAGGAACATTTTAAAAATACGCCTGTCAGAGGAAATTCGTTGCTGTATCAAAGCAAATCGAAGCTACATACGTGAAGGATGCCGTCTCCCCTTAGTTTCTTAAAATTAGATTGTTTATCGTGAATATTTTGGGGTAAACCTTAGTCTGTTGGTTTCTCGATGCATGACGGTAGGGTTCGGTTTGACAGCTTCGAATAACAGCATCAAATGTTTCATTGTGAGGAAGGAAAATCAAAGAAACCGCTAAATGCAATTCCTTTCTCCCTGGTGCATCGTTTTAGTTCTCTGAACTTGAAAATCGTTGGCCTCCGACGAAAATATCCGACTGCCGAGATACATATTTTTCGATTATAGTCTGCTGTGTGTGTCCCAATCTACCGTGTAAAATCTTTATTTCATATTTTAAGAGATTCTCGGCAGTAATCATTTCTGAGATTGAGTAGAATTTTCATCGCAACAAATAACATTATAAAAGTTAGTTTCAAAGATAGTTATAAAGAGATACTTAAACGTTTTAAGAGAGCAATCAAAATATGGTTTATTCGTGGTATCATGTTCATCGTATCTAACATCTTCGCGACTTTTACCACACTTTCTCTTTGACTGGCTGCATTTTTTTGCATTTATTAGATCATTGCCTGTTTTAAATGTATTACACGTCCAACGTGTCGTTCTTTATCTCACTTTCGTTTTAATTAACTGCTGTCTTTCTATCTTTCGTATTAAAAATACGTATAATAACAGGATGGTCGAATGTAAAGTACGCTACACGCGATTCAGATATTCTAAATCAGGGACAAACACACAGATTTCCGCGACTTAAGTGGCAAAACACTTAAGTATTACTCTAGAATTATTTCAATTCCTTAAATGAATACATTTGTAACGTGTTTTTGTTATCGAAGAAGCTTATTATACCAGCTTTTTTACTCAGAAATTTTCCATATACAATATCTATTACGATATATAACAAATTTATTGTAACATCTTATTTCAACATTAAGGCATTTACTTTGCCATTGTTAGTTGATCTGAGCTAGGAAAAGTACCGTACAGAGTTTTATATTTGTCCCTCCGGTACGGATATCGCACGAATTATTGTTTCGATTATGAAATGAGTCACAAGTAAACCGTAATGATTAGTGTACTTTGCTGGCTATTTGTATCGTACAAAGTAAAGTATCGCAGACGAATAAACGCCGTTTATTTTGATTAATTATACCGCTGTGTATTGCGATTTATTGCTAGGTGTCTGTAAATGTTTTTTACCATTACCTCGTTTATTAATATGAATGTATAATTATATCGAATTCATCGTAGAATTTTGTTTAAAACGTTATAGATAAATAAATAGGTTCAGAGTAAGAAGGTTAACGATAACCTCATACTTTGAACTTGTACGATTTTTATAAACAGTACAATAAAATTCTACAATGAAATTTATTATAAAATATAATATTAGCAAGAAAGCATAACTCGTCTGATTGTCAGTTGATGCAGCTGTATTCAATTGTGCTTACTGTAGCATCGTTGAATGTTAGATTGTAGGAGGTCAACGCACCTTGCGATTATACGAGTCATTTTCATTATACATATTTACTACTTTGTCCAGACATTATATTTGCACAATAACGTAGATAAATAATAATTCCTTGCACGTTTTCGTCATATTGCGAGATTCCTTTTGATCGTTATCCTTTTAAGTATATATCGATGTAAACTCATCACGGTTAAGCTAGTACTTTTTAACGATGTTAATTCCCTGGTATTACGATACTTTAGTATCACAATGGGCAGCATGTGTTCGATGAGGGACTTTATCTACGTATCTCTTTACTAGAAAACAGAATCATTTTTTCTAAAACTGCTCTATTTTTTCTTCCGACGATATAAATCCATTGCTATCATAGGTCGTGACACAGCGAATATTGCGACACATCGGACTGAATTGCATCAATCTACATACGCGTACATTCGCCAAGTGTCTCATGCGTTCATTAGAGCCTTAACGAACTCTTTCGCCCACCCGACACCCACTCGGTCAGCCATAAGAATACGGCAGCTAGTCTGAATCGCTCTATAAACAATGTTTCCATTCGGCAGGGCCGAGCTAATTGTTTAACTGGGCAAGTTAATGCGTTTAACGATCCGGTAATTGAGCGAACTTTGCACGTCAACGTGAATACACGTTCGTTCTAATATCGTTCAACGGCATAATGCGTGAGATGACAACGCGTTAAAGGCTCGATTTACGGAATTACTTTCAATGGAAACACAAGGTGATCCGTTGGTTATTATTATCTCGAATAATGCCGTGTTAGATATTTAGCATTCTTTAAAGAAATTTATCCATTGCTACGCGATAGGATAAAGCGAGTACAATAATAAAGGCCAGATTTTCCATACGCCAGAAAGTTCTATCGTAAAAGCAATTACAGCTCAAGCTGCATACATACTGCTCTCTTTCGGTCCATGCCACCATATCTGCTCACCAGTATTGATTACTTACACAACCAGCCTCCATCTTGCCAGATGACGACAACTGTGTGGGGTCGTTTCATAAAATCGTTTTCCTCTTTATCAACGTCTTTCCAAGCTGGCTTATCACGCAGGTGACATACACCAAACATGTACCGATGGAAGTTAGTATCGTCAGTTGTTGAATCTTTTGATCAATCGTTGTAAAGAGGAAGTTCGTTGCAAGGAATTGTCTACCGATTCTGTACAAATATACATTTTCTAAGCAACAAGCGCGATCGATTATACTTTAGTTCGTTAATTTCAAAATCAATTTTATTTTAATAGAAAATTCGCGAGGAGCGTTCATAAAGCGAAACGGTTTCTTTTATGTTTCTGTTCCTATCAAATTATTAACACTCGTTAATTAATTAAGATATTCGTACAAATGATTTTATAGAAATTAAAGTAAGCAAATTTTGGCAGTGCTATTTACAATTTGCAATTGCGATAATTATTGTTATTTACGAGATATCGCGCAAAGGAACGTTTATTTATAAACTGTTTTATATTAGATCGACGTGTTTGTGATTGATTTTTATGCATGAAACGCGACAATAACTGCATGTTACGAAATGCGTTATGAATTATGTAACGAATCTCTATTGCGACCAATTGTAGTTTTACGAACGACGTAGATAATCGACGACGATCGAACGATGTGCTTGCAATCTGCGTTTGCAACTAATTAATTCTTACACCGAAAATCCAGTTTTACTACCTAGTGAAAGTAGAACAGCTTTATTTTATAATGAATATTATTCTGACTAGAGCGCGACTATACAAATTTATTATGCGAAATACTAACAAAAATTTACAGGTAAAACGTAGCAATAAGATGCAACAAGTATTTTAAATTCGGAAATTAAACTTATTTCTTATATTGTTTTCGATTCTTCCAGAAATAAAATTCTTTAAATGAGAATCTCTCCTTTAAGTATTTCTTAGAGTTTTAATTTCTAAATATTTAAACAAAAATGAAAAATTAGAACTTGTATAAACAAATATTTGTTTCAGCTAATACTTACAAAGTAAATATGAAGTTAATATATCTCAGTCCTTTAATTACTCGCTAAATATTCCAATATTAATTTTTAAACCACTCGATCTTTCGATCGATCTTTTAAAACTAAACTTGAACAAACATTAAGTGCGATATTCTACGCCGGCATAATTAATAAAATGATCCGCAACCATCAGTGACTCATCGTCTTTAATTCGCTTTTCTTTCCATCCTCTCATCGCGTTTAGCTTAAATCGTTTGTCAGTGCCGAGCGCAAAGGAATAACAACAGCCAAAGCTCTTACTAAACTTATTAGCCGAGAATCGAGAGAACTTTCCATTTTGTTTCAAATTTAGCACCTCCGCTGCCAATTAATAGTCGCGTTTTGTGACTGGTGGCGGATGTCGCGGCTGCGATTCTCGTTACGCAAAGCAACCCTGTCTCGTAAAGTGGCCAATAATAATATCAGCATAGTGTCACCCTTTGGTCCGTTCGCTCCCCTCGTGTTCGTTCCGGGCTGAGCAACTTCTGAGGCGTCTTGAGATTCTGAGAAGTCTGGATCCGGATTAGTTCTACATGGACCTAAGGGGTAGTGCTTAATATATCAGAGTCAGATGTTGGGGTGTTGCCGAAAAAGAGGATGGCCACGGTTACAGGCCTGTGGTTCGCGAGGTAAACGGGATTACGTGCACTGCAAGCTTCTAAATAGACCTCGCTAAAAGAAATGACTGGTTCTCTCCCCCTCGTCTCTTTGTGACTATGGAAAAAGATGAACAACGCTAATGACACGCTGCAGATCTCTGCGTGCAATGTGTCATTTTCAGCTTCAAATGCGTACGTTAATTTGTACCATTAGCGTCGTAGCGTGCAACGTTGTTGTCTTTCTGCAGCGTATTATTTTTAGAAGAGCGAAGTTTATTTCATTGAAATATACATTGTTCGTATTTAATAATTTTTGCCTTTAGCAGAGTATTAAGCCTGACCATGTCAGAAATCGAACTGATCGATTTTTCAATTTTATCACCTAAGTACGCGATTAATTAGTTTGATTTTCGAGAAACCAATCATGTACTGATTTCCACGAGTTCATTTTCTGTGAGTAGATGACATAAATCATGGCCATCTCCCCTCTGTTTTTTTAATTTGTAGAGTCGACAAACGCGACGTCCGAATAGCTCAAATCGTGTCATTTGTTTTTCAACATTTCATTTTCTAATCCATATTTGTCGAGTTGTTTTCATGTAATATATTTTGGATAATGATCAGAGCGCGTCATCGTGAAATCCGCGAATTCTATTTACGTAAAAGCGAAATTAATCAGTTTGGAGGATTCTGAGAGGTTCGTGTATGAAATTAAAATTAAATAGACGGCTTATAAATGTTGAATGAGACTTTGTCTATGAGGGCCGACGCTTAAGACGAATTTCTGAGCGTGAGACGTCCCAGAAGGGAAGCGAGGTCAGATTTTCCAGACTGCACGGTGCGCGCGAATAATAGCGGAACTCTTAGAACTTGTTAAGATCCGTGACAACCCGCTGGAGAGACATTATCCGTTAATTACTCATTTCACATTTCAACACTGGTCAGCAGGAATAGCGTTTGGATGAAATCTAAATTAAACCTTTCTGGAAATTCTGCATTTCCTTACTACTCGTATACCGTAACTCGGTTTGAAGTGGCCCGCAACTATAAATCACTGACATGTCACACATCACGCAAACAGTTTTACATCGAGCTAACCCGCCGTTTCGTTAGAACGAAGAGAATTGCAATCAAAATCTGGGTCGCGTTTAATTATAACGAATCGTTCCTTAAATTCCGCTGGATGTCACATCGCGAATTTTCACACTCTCGAATGTAAATTTTCACTCTCGTTGAAATTAACTGTTTCAATCTCGGACTTTTTCTATTCTTTTAGTTGATTCATTGTTATCATCGATAGAAACTAAAAGGAATCATTTTCTTTTGTCAACTGCGAATATGATTTTCCGTATCGTGGATATTCGGTATCGAAAGTTATTCAGAAAATGATGGAAAAGGAAAATAAAAAGAGGCAACGCACGTTTCAAGTAGTTGAATTTCTAGCCCGTTAAAATTGATGAAATTTTAGCAGGAGATTCTTCGGATGATTGTTATGTCGTCTGATTAATAGTTTATCTATGCGCAAACCTCGTCCTTAGGATCGAATGTTTTACTTTGAACCGATCGTCGCTCTGGAAATAGAACGCAATCTTCATCTTGATCCTTTTTAAAAGTTTCATCTAATTCGGTCTAGTTCGTACAGTCTATTTCGTATGGAATCAGGAGCCACCACGTGCCTCCGCTCCATTTTCGGCCCTATTCCAAAAATAAACTATCTTTAAGCTTCGGTGACGTACTTTCATTATCGTCTCCAGGAGCCGTAAAAGAAACGTTCCTGTTCTTCATTTTGCATTCTCGGCTTTTAAAATAATATTATACACTTCCTTGCGTTACTCTTTTATCAGAAAATATCAATTAACATATATCTATGGAATTAATTTTTAAATTGTATTGCGCGCGTGTACAACATATGAATTAATTGCTGATTAATTGGTGTTCTTTTTCGTGTTTGTTACAGCACAAATATGCCACTGCAGGACATTACGATGAATCAAACTCTGCCGTTGATAAATGGTAAGTAGCAATTTCGAATTTCACATTTAAATGTTAAATTTTTCTTTGATCAGCGTCGAAAAGACCAGTGGAGTCATTTGATTCGTTAAGGAATCAAAAAAGAAAAGGGAAGAAAGTTACTATTTTCATTAAGAAATCTAATTATTCCTAAATTATTACCTTTTAGAGAGAGATAAGTGTCTTTTCTCTGTTTTCTTTAAAATAAGATCATTTATCGGCGAATATCTTCAAAGTGTAACAAAAGTATGTAAATGTATCTATACAATGTAACAGTGTACAAGCTTCGTTAAAAAAGCTTCCTAAGATTGAAGACAAAATAGAGGAATCGTTATTAGTAAGATATTAATCGGATTTCAATTTTATGCATAAAAACGTTTACAAGACATCGAGTGTCGTTACCGTTTGTTGAAACGAGTACGAAACTGAGATAGAAAAATTGGAGCAGCGGAACGGAGTTTAGAAGGAATATTACAGACACGAAACTCTGACACCATCAGCGTCAAGATACTAATAAAAGATGTTAATAAAACTGTTGGTTGGTAAAGAAACGAATGAATACTAGGCGCGAGTAAGAGTACTACGTGAAAACTCCTTATCTAATTTCGCGTTTTTAATAAAACTTGGTAAAATAACGTGATCGTATCTCTAAACGAAGCGAGAAATATTTGTCGTTATCGAGGAAAAGAAATTCCGAAGAACGTACGTTATCGAGATTCAAGAGAATATGTCTTATAGCTGTTAAAAGATAAAAGAATACTGACAAACTGAAACTTGGTGCTCGTAAGATAAACTGTTTCGTATAATACGATGAATATATTTCGATTAATTTTAAAGCGACTAATAAATCGATATATCGACTTTCTTCGTAACGACCACTGATAAGTACATTATTACAAAATTATATACGAGAAATAACATTATTTCTGACATGTAAACTCTTCGTATACGTGTATACGCATATTTTTATATATGTCGGAGAAGCGTTATGATTAGANGCTGGGGTAAGGGCGTGAAAGGAACCTTCGTTGTGATTAGACATTGTCGTTATGCAATAGAGAAGATATTGACTAGAGCAAGTATGATTGTTACAGATATCGACAAGTAACCGTGGTAATTAGATACTCGAGACGCTAATGACAATGATCCTAGGTTCGATAACGAATCCGCGGTCAACGGGATCGTAGATGTATGCTCTCCCAAAATCTAAGTCCGGATCGTGAGGACGGTACTCTGTTCGTTAGTAAAGTCGCAACCAGGAATGAATCTTCGTCTCGATGGTGCCACCGAGGAAAACTATGACGGGTCTGCCCAAGCGCATGAGGTCATCGGATTCGTGGAGCTATGCCTTCGTTCAGAGGGTGAGGGAAATTGACGTTGCTGTTAATTGGTCAATTTCCACGTCGACGGTTGGAAAAGAATGCTAGCCCCCCTTGAGGGAAAAGTTGCTAATGAGGAGCGTCGTTCGAGAGAAGGTATCTATCTTCCCGTAGTTGGGACAAGACTGTTTTCTGTTTGAAGGACTTGTAATTAACTAAATCTTAAGATTTACAACGGGGCCTCAGGCTAGCTGAACGTGCACTGCCGAAACGCGTCGGCATCTGGCGACCATCTTATCTGGCGAATAAGGTCTTTGTTAAACAAACGTTCATCCCTTGACCGCGGCTACGTTGGCGACTGGTTGTCGCCTCGATCCCAAGCTCATTGTCACGGGTCCCAAATAAGTACACTCAGGTTGACTGACAATTGTTTAATTACGGCTACGGTAGAATCTAAATTACATTATTACGGGATTTTTCCAAGGTTCCAAAGGAAGGCTCCGGTGTTCCTTCATCTCCGACATATATAACGGAACTTATTTATCTATAGAAGCAAAGAATACGTATCGGGTTAATAATAAAGCTATAGATATTTTCAAACGTCTCCGTAAATGAAGCGTTAAGATCGGCGATTCAGCGATTAATGACTCGTTAAAATTTTCAAACGTCTATCGATCATCAGGATGGAGCGGATACAATTTTACGGTGCGTGATCAAGGTAGGATATCGTTGCATAAGAGCCGATTACATTTATTACTTATAGTGCCGGATCGGATGAACGCACGATCGCGTACAGATGTCCCTGCAAATTAAGTGATTGCTCGAATGAGAGGTCACCGATATTGGAGTCGACAATGGAACGATCAGTTACCTTCCTGTTTCCCTAGTGAAACTACCTTCATTGGCAATTTCCCTCGAGCAATTGACCCCCTGTCGACATCGGTCATAGTCGATGAACAGCTGATTGTCTCATGGAGAACGATCGTTCGTCCTAAATTCGTGTACGAAAATATACTCGTCGGTTTGAAGATTAATCTCCATTGCCATTTTATTTTACCGTTAGATTACCATTTTGTTGGAATAAATATTAGCGTAGATCGTAAATACCTCTTTGTCCGATCTCGCTTTAATTAGATCTTGCCCGCAAGAATTCAAATTGCATCTATCGCGATGAAAACGGGGCAACGAACCTTGTTCCACTCGGCTACTGCTATTTTACGTCCACGCAGACGCCGCGCCGCGACGCGCGCCGACGAGACGTAATCTCACGTTTACGACAGGGGTGGTCACGCCCGGTGTTTCGAACGCAGTCTCTTAATTCATCCGAGATTCTAACGAAATCTGTTTATTCCCCGAACAATGGCAGAAACTTCGCGTCAAATTCGATCGATGTGCTTCCAAACTCTTCCGTAATCGGTACCGAATGGTAAAGTCGACGAAATACAGGGACGCGCGTATCGTCTTAAAAGACAAAAGAAAGTGTTTAGCACCAGGAACCTGTGGCCAATGGCCAAAAGTTAGCTATATCAGCCCGGTTGCTTTGTGGTATACGCATAAATTTGGCCCTTGGTAAACGAATCTGTGCCAGAACCAACCGACATCTTGGCCCGGTCCTATCCGCGATCTATACGTTTCCGTGATCCGCGATCTATAGATAAAGATCGCACGTGGCCGCACGTTCCATACGCCGCGTTGATTTTCGTTCGCGCGCGAAACATCGGTTCTTCGTTTACAACAGCTGCGGCCAGTCCGCGTTTTAAACGATGCCTCGGACCGACGTGAAATATTCGACGCGATAGATTCGCGGCGATGGGTTCGTGGCATTATAACGAACGTGACGGTCTCTTCGCATCAATGCGAAAAATTTCGATCAAAGCCCATTATGCAGATAAACGAGACAACGTCGCTATGAATGGCATTCCGATTTTCTGCGTATAATCCTTCCTATTGTTCGAATGTTTTTAGCAATTGCAAGAAATCTGATATCACTTGCTGCTCTTACCGAATTGGTAGTCGCGATGTTAAGGTAGTTGTGCTTATTTTAGCATTCGCGTACTAGCCGATTAGGCCCGGTATGTTATATTTCCTATCGTTTAATAGCAATCGTTCGTGTGGCTACAAAAATTTTACACTGCGTAAACGAAATGCGTAGAAATTGATAAAAAAAATTTCGATGTGCAAATATCTTTCACAGCCGCCGTATAGTTCGTTTCAAAGATCGTATACCGATACAATGCGCTCGCAGCGTGGTTGGTAACTTTTCTTCCGAAACAAAGATGTTTGATGCATCCTAGAAAAATGTTTTTCGCGATCTCAAATTACAGGAAGCAGTGATCCATTTATTTCGGTGGGTTCCGCGGCCAGAGAGACAGAGACAGAGAGAAAGAGAAAGAGTAGGAGAAACGTGTCGCGACTCTGTATTTATTTCTGTAACACGTTGCCCTGTGGTCCTGCGGCACGTTATTCGCCACCTTTGCGAACGATTTCCATGTTGAACGACACGATCTCGCTTCTAGATAAAACACCATGCGCATCGCCGTGCATTGTCCAAGTGAACCGGTTGTTTATTTCTCCAGATGGTCGAACTCTCCTATCGTCCAAACTTTCTCCCGATGCTCGGAATGCGAAATTCGCATCGAACACCAAGCTTCAAGCGTTAGACGCGATGGTAGCCAAACTTTCCACTATTTCTGCTCGCGTATTCATTCTTCCTGATTTCTCAAGTCTTTATGTTGCAGGTGTTATTGGATTTAATTGGATAGCTAGGAAGGTTGTTATTAACTTTGGTTATTCGTAGTACTTTGATGGCGAGAAATTTGTTGAATTAGGAGTTTACGGAAATACGCGAAACTGGTAGGAAATACGTTACGTTTATTTTGCGACGAAGAGTTTGCTGAGATCTTAACGTAGAACAGAATATCGAAATTGGGACGACTGTTTTCAATCGGTACGTGTCAGATGGATTATAATATAGATAGATTTGTTCCGATTAAGCTGTGCGTTATCGCTATAGAATTATAAATTAAATATAGCAGACTTTACAGTGTCAAAGAGTTTACCGTACCAAAGTATTAAGTTTTCTCTAATGAAGCGGATAAGTCCAGTTGTAGATAAATTCAATAACGAAATAACTAGCTGCTCGCCCACGGCTTCGATATTTCTTTTTATGATAATTTATGTTTGTTATCATTTAGACGTTGAATTTCGAGAAACGCTCAAACGCGTGTTTATTTATTTCTAATGAGAAGTTTGTTTGCCAAATCCTAAATACCCAGCTTTAGTGGATACACATGGAGATACGCTTATCATTTGGAAGAACAACTGACCCCTTCATCGTCCCTGTGAGAGTTCAATTTCGAAAAACACTGAAACACGTGTTTGTTTGTTTCTAACGAAAAGTTCATATCTCTCGGTAACTATTGTGGTTATCCTTTAAGAAAAATCCATCCCCGTCTTATCGCTTTAGAATTCAATTAATTTTCAAAATTCCCTTTCTTGTCCCACGACCACACGTTATGACAGAAGTGGGCTGTCCAAATTTCACGTTTTTAGGCACAGCGGTTTGAGCCGATCAGTCACTTTTGTATTTTATGCATAAAATAAGAAACGAACGTTGAAAATAAGAAACGAATACCATTTCGTATTAGAAACTAGGGAAAACGAAAGGTGTTTTCGTCGATTTGAAAAGTATTTCGACAATCGCGTAAAGTCGAATAAATCGGTATCGAACAAATTCTCCGTATGTCTATTCAACGATGCATAGATTTTCCAATACAAAAATTCGATTGTCGATAGAAAATTCGTGATAATTTATCACGACAGATGCAAGGTTGTTCAATTTGCCGATAGTATAAAATCGTAATTCATTTAAGTAGCGTTAATCGTCGCACGCAGTTCGGTGAATAATTAAATGACTAACGTGGGATACTTACGTTTCAGTTTGATTGCTCGTTTCGGAACCGCTACCCACCTCCGTGTCATTTTCATTTATACTTTGACACGATTGGGATCGAGCCAGACGCCTACGTGTCTGCGAAAACCTAGTGTCTTTATGAACTAAATGATAACTCAAGCGCTGATGCTATTTTTACGTATTAAGATTAACACACATGGCAGGGACGTTAAACTTTCATTGGATCAGAAATCTGGCAAACAGTACAGCAGAGACGAAAGAAATTTAGAAAATGAAAATCAACATAAACTTGCCGATAGAAACTTGTTCTATCGATCAAGCTTTAATAACCGGGCCGACCCTCGTGAATTCAATCCAATTCTATTTTCCGCTCGATTCAGGCGGCCAAGTCGATTAACAGAATTCGATATCGGTCACAGAAGCCTCCGGTTGACACGAACACAGAAACCGCGACGACACGCGCGTTACCAAAGGTAACATAATATGTAAGTACACGGTGTCGCAATGCCGGTGGCGAGTTCGAGCGACCCGAAATAACCGCGAAGCCCGTTTTGACCTCTTCTGCTCCTAATTTCGTGATCTACGATTAGTAGGCCGATGTTAACCGGCAAAACTACGATTGCGCGAGCTTACGTTCAAGACGATTTCTCGTAACTTTAATTACAGTCAGGTCGAACAGGCACACACCGAAGAGCTGGAGAGTGGCCTGCCAAAATAAAGATAGTTGAAACGTTGCTTCTGGCCTAAATGTGTCATCTATAAATACGCGAGCTCTACGTCCGGCCGACGGAGCCGAGCTTCACAGTCGATATCGTACTGGTACCGATACCTAAATCGCTGAGATTTGCCGATCGATTCCTGGAAACCTGGAATCATGACGCGGCGTATGACGCGGATGCTACCCGGTTGGTGGTTTGCCCGGAGAGAGGTTTTAACGGATGTGCAACTTTGCCGATATTTCTTTAACGTACTCGGCCATTGTCGAATTTCTGTCTCGAATCGATCCCACCGGGTGCAAATGGAACGATTGGAAAAATTTGTGATCTCGAAACGGGATAGCCTTCGAAGAAGTAGGTTTAATAGACGCAGCTTGGTGTTGTTAGCTTCTCCTTTGATCGATCGATGGTAAAGTGGGGCTTGATAGAGTCAAAGATTATCTTTTTAGTTGGTAATCTAACGATCAACCTTCTTTCTTTGTTTGATGTTTTCTTTCGAAAACAGTTGACAGATACGTTTACAATTTTACGAGGAATTGAGTTTAGACGCGAGTTAACGGAAGAGAATTAAAAAATAAAGATCGAGTTGGCAATTTGGTATTGACAACACGGACGACAATTCCTCGATGGATAATTTCTAATTTTCCTTTTTTTCTTCAATAAATAAAGATTCTTTTCCTCTTGCTTGGTCTCACGCGAAGCGTAAATGATACGCTTTGTTGAATTTAAAATCGAGGGTGAAAGGAAAGCGAGTTTATCGAATACGTGATTATCGATTATTCGAAAGATTTCAAGCTTGTTCAGCTAAAAGATAAGATGCAATAGAGTGGCTGAAATTGGCCTTCGTTGTTTCCAGAGATATTTACGTACGATTTAAAAAAGGTATTTTGATCGAAACGAAATTCGATCGGTCTGTTTTATTTTACGAATTGATATATAAATTATCATCCACTGTCTACATATTAAGAAGCGAAATTAAATAATGCTATTATTAAATTATTAAAATAGCACACACTGTCTTGTTCCCTTTCTGAGTTACGCTTCTTCTTAAAAACATATGTGCAGATAGTAATTTCTACTCACGAGGGTAGAGCACGTGAGGAGAGAGCACGTGACGTTCAACGCTGCACAGGAACTGCGTTGAGGGCATTCGAACTTGAGTGGAAACAGGACTCGTACTTCTAACTCTAGGAGGAAATGCACGTTAGGGTTAAGATATGACGGCTTCCTGTGATCAATCTAACGTATGAACATGAAATAGGATCTGCTTCCTGTTTGGAATTCTGCTTATACGTGTTACGTATTCCTTTTCGGTACATAGAGGCAGCGATCGTTTTCCGAAAATATATACACAGAGATGTTCAGAAGCTTGTCGCAGTTGATAGAAAAACTTAACGATCTCGGCATCGTTTACCCGTTGGATATACCACAAATCCGTGCAACACGCAGAATCCAGACGATATATCTTTGCCCAAAAAATGTTCGTCGTAACTTTCCAAAATATACGGATCATGAAAGTGATTTTCGCGTATTATCGATTTAATCGGAGCTCTTCCATCGTGCTCGATGGTAGCTTCGTAGTGTAAATTAACAACGAATTTTTCCACAGCTGTCGATTCGTTGTTCCATGCAGCTGCGGCTCGGAGGATCCTTGAAACGGTTGCCTATATGCATCGTAAGCTATATGCGATCCGATATATGCTCGGGATATAATTTTAACTGTAGGTTATTGCGATGTAAACTTTGGCGCTGCTTTGCCATTTTATCTCAGTTAGCGTTTCTACGTCCATCGTGAAAACACCTACGAAATATCATCGGAGAACACTCAATGGTCTTTGCTCGTTTTATTTCTGCGTTTAGTTCGGCTCTAGAATAGCCAGTAAGATGTGATGTTTTACGGAAGATTTTACGTGGCATGGGATGTGGTAGGTCGCGCGTTGACGCTCCGACCATCCTTGACAACATCCAGAACAGGCCAATCCAAGTTCACGTTATGTTCGGTAAAAATCACTTCGCACGTTACTCTTGCATCTGTTTAGTATCGTTTTTACGTAATCGTTAGACTGCGAATATTCATAACGTGTTGTAGCAGCGGCATTCTTTGTCTTGTTCTGTCCAGTTCTAAATTTCTCATAAATGTGATTGTATGCATTTCTAAACTTGTAGTTCTTGCGCACTAAGTTTTCCACTAATCACAATTCGTGTTACACGCGGTTTGAGAGTGTCGTCGGTGAACTGCTCCTGTTGATATACGCGCCGTATATGGCGCGTATGACGATTCTAACGAGAAATATTAATCTCCGAGCTAAATTTTTGTTCTTTCCAAATTATGGATTTTTAGCGTGTTGACGCCTCATCTGCTGCTATGTATATCGTCAGAGATAAAATTGCAGTAACTCTGTGTGTGTGTGTGTGTGATTTTCTTGTACATAGACGAAACTAAATTACGTGGTTTATAAATTAATTTATATGGTGGTTTTTTTCAATCGTTGCTTTCACGCGTGATTGAATTTAACGACTTACGAACGTTACTTCGTAGTTAAATTTAATATATATCGCGTTCTAAGAAAGTGTGACGATAGGTCGAATAGATCGCGTGAATCATTTGGAGGTCGATTGGTCCGATATGTTTGACGGTTTTTCAAATAGGTTAAACTTTTCGTGGAGAAATGGGAAAATCGTTTTGTTACGATATATGGTTAACAATTTGTTAAAACCACGTGTTAGTTTTCTTTCCTAATAGACGTGCCATTTTTCAACGAGCAAACGTACCAAAGGGAAGGAAAACTTTATACCGAGTTACGTAACACAGCGCGTTGCTCCGTCGATAACGTGACCGCTATTTTTAAAATTATCTATGCTTTTCTTAAAAAGAAGTATTCTTACGTTTCGATTGCTTCGAATTATTCAACATACATATATATGTATGTCGGAGATGAAGGAACACCGGAGCCTTCCTTTGGAACCTTGGGAAAATCCCGTAATAATGTAATTTAGATTCTACCGTAGCCGTAATTAAACAATTGTCAGTCAACCTGAGTGTACTTATTTGGGACCCGTGACAATGAGCTTGGGATCGAGGCGACAACCAGTCGCCAACGTAGCCGCGGTCAAGGGATGAACGTTTGTTTAACAAAGACCTTATTCGCCAGGTAAGATGGTCGCCAGATGCCGACGCGTTTCGGCAGTGCACGTTCAGCTAGCCTGAGGCCCCGTTGTAAATCTTAAGATTTAGTTAATTACAAGTCCTTCAAACAGAAAACAGTCTTGTCCCAACTACGGGAAGATAGATACCTTCTCTCGAACGACGCTCCTCATTAGCAACTTTTCCCTCAAGGGGGGCTAGCATTCTTTTCCAACCGTCGACGTGGAAATTGACCAATTAACAGCAACGTCAATTTCCCTCACCCTCTGAACGAAGGCATAGCTCCACGAATCCGATGACCTCATGCGCTTGGGCAGACCCGTCATAGTTTTCCTCGGTGGCACCATCGAGACGAAGATTCATTCCTGGTTGCGACTTTACTAACGAACAGAGTACCGTCCTCACGATCCGGACTTAGATTTTGGGANGAGCATACATCTACGATCCCGTTGACCGCGGATTCGTTATCGAACCTAGGATCATTGTCATTAGCGTCTCGAGTATCTAATTACCACGGTTACTTGTCGATATCTGTAACAATCATACTTGCTCTAGTCAATATCTTCTCTATTGCATAACGACAATGTCTAATCACAACGAAGGTTCCTTTCACGCCCTTACCCCAGCGCTTCTCCGACATGTATATATATACATATACATATAGATATATATGGTCATAAACCTTTATTTAAAATTTTTAAACAGAAAGTAAATGTTGCTTGCAATTGGAGTTTAGCTGATACTCTATCATACGTATTAGCAAATAAATCGTTAGATGTTCGTTGCCAAATGTTCTATTATTATCCTTTGCTCTCCTAGTCCAAAGAAACGTAAACCTATTTACCGATATCGAGCTACTTCTTCGTTCATCGACAACTCGGATATTGCTCATTGTCATAATTGAACATAATCTTTATGCGATCGTAGAAATTTACCGTTTTAAACGATATTGTTTACATCTCGCTCGACCTTGAACGATTTCATCCTACTGAGAGAAAAAATAAAGTCAACGGGCCTTTCAGAATGCGCACAATGCTGGACCCTGTTTGCGCTGAATTGTGTGGCACAAAAGAAAGGTCGCCAACTACCGAGCTTAATAGACCGTATTAAAGCACAAATGGCAGCGCGAATTTGAGCGCTGGTTGGTTGCTTCGTTACCAGCACCTATCGTCCAGATGCGTTATTTTCATTCGCCTTTCCTTTATGTTTCAATGATTTTCATTTCACGGCTCGGTGCTGCCAATGGCATCGTATGAGATCACGTGCCAGCGGAATGCTTTCGAATTGTCTCGTTCTCCTTCGATCAACGCCGATGGAATTTTACCAGACTTGCCGAATATTTTCAACGAGGATTATCGAAATTTGATATCGTGTTCGTACACCGACCGGTAGCTGTGTATTCGACTCGAACAGAGCGCGGTTTGTTGGAACGCTGTTTCGTCGGATTCGTTCGCAAGGTCGATACAAATTTTCGCAAGTCGTTGAACCGCGTTGAACAAGCGCATCGCACCTCGCCACTCTTTGTTGTAACTTTTCCCGACAACTGGCAACGAGAGAGAAGAAAAGAGGGAGCAGACACGGCCAAGAACAGGCCTGATGAACGCGATGGGTTGAAACAAAGGAAAAGGAGGACTGTTATAGAGGCTTGTAAAAATCTGCGTCGGACGAGCATCGTGGACGACGTTTGCGAAGATCGGCCGAAAGGCTCAACGGCGGTTGGTGACGCGCGAAGAAGATTTAAAAGAGAAGAAGACCGCGGCGCCCGTTTAGCATCGCGAAATTGGCATCAGTCACGTAGCTCGAATGAATTCGAGAATAGGATCGATTCAACGTTCAATCATTGCAACAAGCGCACCTGGAGAAAAACGAGCGATTTCTAGCAATCCTGTGTGTAGTAGCGTGCATTAGTCACGGACATCGCTCGTGCTGTGCGTCGTACGTGCGTCGTTCGTGTCCTTTAAAGGGATCTAATCACGGCGGGCTTATCTTTGGTTTCGTGTTTCAGAAGTCCTGTTTGCATTACTCCGAAACATTGCTCCGTAAGTGCGTGTTTTCTATTTTTCTTCTTTTTGTTAACCGAGGGGAATGCAAACGCGTTAACGTGTTTCAAGTTGAGCTTCTCTTCTTCAGCTGCATGGGTAGCTTCCGATCGATAATTTCAAGTAATTCTTCATTTCGTTCATTGTTCCGTTTAAATTTTTCCTCGAAACAATTACGATGATATGTGGCGATAAATGCTATCGGTTGATATTTCAGAAACTCGCAGGAGCGTTGGAAAGAATCTTTGGGGATCTTTTTAGGATACAAAAACTTAAGAAAAGCTGCGTAGACATAGAAAAGAAAATCGGTATGTACGCGTCATCGGTAAAAGTAAGGTTGTTAGGAAGTTTTCGGCAATTACTACTATTTGAAATAGCGACAAAACATAAATATTTGAAATGGTGACTCATCCTCGGCTACTTTCTTACTCTGTATTTATCATAGTATTTACAGAGTAATTACAACAGCAAAATAACTTCGGCGGCTAAATTACTTTTGTTTCGTATTAAGATCAATTTCCTATTTTAGTAAACATCCTTAGGGAAGATAAATAACACGGATTTTAATATCGATTTGAATGTCAAGTATTGGCTTTACATACGCTTAAACTAAAATCAGAAAATATATCTTACGCCTTGCAGCGTTTGCCCTCAGAATTCTTTCGATTACCTTTGAATAAAGAGAGTATTAACTTGTCTGTATGCGATGCTCCGAGGAAATACGATATTTACACAAGGACGACGCAAATTTTAGAAATAATAAAAAGAAAAGAGAAAACGTATAGCCGCTTTAGTCTAAATTCTAAATAAACGCATCTTCGATCCAAGTCTCTGAAAACTATTAAATCACGCCTTTCGCTTTCGTAGAGCAATCTGGAACAACGCGTTCGTGCGTAACTTCATCGATGGATCGTCTTTTATCTATGATCCTGCAATTCGGATAGCTTCAATAGTAAATGAGGGGGACACGGGTTAGGGTGACACGAACTATCACAAAGTAAACAGAAAACACAAAATTTGGGTACAAATGTTCAGCACGTAAATGTTAAAAATAACGTAACCGGATCGATGCAATCGTCTTTCTCGTTTCTGTGACCGGATTCGTCGACGAATCGTTAATAGGCGACGGAAAAGACAAAAATCTTACCTGTCGGACATTGGGAATTGATGAAAATTGTCATCGTTAGAAATGGCTTAAAGACAGCTATCGGGTTTAACGATCGCCCTATTAATTATGGAAAGTAAGGATCTTTATACCGATAATCGTTTAATTTTTCTGTAAGAAATTTTAAATAAAAGCGATAATTCTAAATAATTCTGATAACGGTTTCAGCGTGATGACGTTTAGTTTAAGAAAGAAAAATTAATACAAGTGCGAGTTTACACGCCAATCGAACGTCTTGTATCGTCCATCCGATTTATTTGCATATTGTTCGAGATCTTTGATTCGTGTGTATTTCACGATCAATTGAATCGCAAGGAGAGATAATTATGTCGACTTTAATTTGTCGGCGATTTTGGTTATTTCATTTAACCATATTAAATTTTAACAAAATGATTAACGTAAATTATTTTCCCCTCTTATTATTTTCAGAAATAGAATCGCTGCTACAGTTTCTCGTATTGCTTTGAATTTTATGTCCCGTGCGTGACTTATCAGATCAATTGAATCGTAAACGACGATCATCTTTGATATTATGCTCGTACAGAATATCGTAGACAATCCACGTAGCTTTAATTAAGCAAATCAACCATCAAGAAATTGAATCGAACGGATTTGTAATATGGTTGAACGTCGAGTCTTTATCTCTTTCTATATCCGATGCTTCTAGCAAATTTATATTGTAATTATGACTCATGAATGATTTATTCCAAAATTATTATATCAAAATGATTCTAACAATTTATTCCTTGTTATTTCGTGATTTTATTGCAATATTATAATACACTGATATCGGTTCAAACGTAGACCTTACAATAATTCGTCGATGAATTTGCGATTAACAATAGCATAATGTTTTTTAATAAATGTAGGTTGGTAGATTTTTTTATAATATTTCAGAGGTGCGCGAAAAACGTTTTTCGCGAGTAAAAATATTAAAGGATGTATTTGATCTTCTGTTTTAGGCACAAATGCGAGATCGCCTGGGAAGACATCACCAACGGGGGTAATTGGAAGCAGAGATGGAGCAGGAATTGGTAGGACGATGAAAGAGTACGAAGATCAATTAGAAGCTCTGAAAAAGGAAAACTTCAACCTTAAATTACGGATCTATTTTCTGGAGGAGCGGATGGGAATTACATCGGCGGATGAAAATGCGATAAAAAAGAATATCGAATTAAAGGTTTCTACGTATTCCATTTTACCTTCTATCAAATCGTTGCAATACTTTGTAGCTTATTCGCAATTTCTCTCGTTTCTTTTTCTTCTCTGATTGCAATTTTAATAGTTTGATCTGAAAAGCCCGTATATATTCCGCGAATTTAAATTCTCTTTACCTTCATTTAGGTTTCGACTGAAAATATCAATATCTTAACTTTTTTTTTTATTTAATAATTTACATTCACAATTTGTCCAATTCTGTTTGATTATCATGTGGGTGGCTACCCCCAGCGGGGTATCTTCTTTGATTACGATTTTAATAGTTTGATCGGAAAAGCCCGTGTATATTCCGTGAATTTAAATTCTCTTTACCTTCATTTAGGTTTCGACTGAAAATATCAATATCTTAAGTTTCTTTTTTTTATTTAATAATTTACATTCACAATTTCTCCAATTTGGACATTTGGTAGAATTTTTTAACTGTTTGATTATCATGTGAGTGGCTACCCCCAGCGGGGTACCATCTTCGTGTTTGTTTGGTTACATCCTTTGTGAATATTTTAACTTGAAACTATAATTCGCTTTGTTATTGCTGAAAATTCGAATATAGAGTACTCTACAGATAAAATCAGAAATTTTTATTTTTTATCAACCTTTGTAGATATATTTTATTTATGAGATTTCGTCGTTTTATTCTACCGTTAGGTTGAAATTGAATCACTGAGGAAAGAGTTGGTGGAGAAGCAGGAACTTCTCAGCCAAGCGGCCAAGGCGTTCGAATTGATCGAAGAACAAAAAGAAGCTTCTTCGCGGAATCAAGCTCAGTACCAGCAGTCGCTTGAAAACGAACGAGAAAAGATCAGAAGACTGGAGAAGGGTACGTAATAAAATTTACCACTTCTTTGTCATAATTAAACGAAATTCTGCGTATTTTCTTTGTCAGTGAAGAATCGGTAAAAAGAATTTATACCCGGATCCCAATGGTTTTATGATCGATCTCCTACCAAATTTATGTATGTAATTATTCTAGCAACATTTATGTCACTTATGCATACGTATATATTGTTTATGTATTTATGTATTTTGGGAATTTTGCAGTTTCCTTGGATTAAATTAAAAAAGGTTTAAATTTTATCATAAATTAGTTTATTACGTAAAAAGAAAACCATACTATTTAATTACAAAGCTAATTTTCTTTTTTTTTTTTTTTACTAACAACTTCATAAATCGTGCTTATTATTTTCAATTATCAAACACAAATGGCCCACTAACAGCTACTAAACCTACTTGCTACTATGCGCGTTCATCAATATCGAATCTTTCTGCCATGAAAATAGTATGCAATTGCTAGATTGTGGACGTTGTGGATGTTTATGCATTTACAAATAACTTAAATATGCAAATAATTTACGGCTCATCCGCAAACACAAAGAAAATATCCGATATAAAGTACCTTGTTGCAGTATTTCAAGCGCGAAATAAATCTTTATTGCTTGTTGGGATTCCTTTTGTTTCTAATACTATTCGTAAAAATATAAATCTGCATTAATATCGGCAGTCTGATAACGATGATTTATTAATGCTGCCGTGAAATATCATAACATTCAAGATCGTATATAATTCAACGCGTTTCTTCCTACGATACAGCTCTTGTAAAAAGCTCTTTGTAGGGGAAAGTATCGGAATGTTTCGATAGGTTGTGCTTCATTTGCATAATTACTCATTGCTTCGGTAAACCCCCTTCTTTATACCCTTTGCTTTCCACGAATTTCACTTATACTTGATACGATGAAAATTGTACGTTGCTGTCTGTTGCGATAGAATTAGCAGAATATGAAGAAAAGAAAGCAGATGCATCTATCTTCTATAAGGAAGCTTTCGGCATCACGCCGGAGAAGGCGTTGGAGAACGAGGAGAAATTATGTCAAATGGAAGAACTCGTTGCATCTCTAGAAGCCGAGGTAAGATAATACAAAAGATAAAAGAAATGATTTTCACAGAGAAACTATAATTCATTCTACTTAATCCTCTACAAGTAGAATAACTTTATCATGAGAAAAATACTCACAATTGATTACAATCTTTTTATTCTCATCTGAAACTTAGGGAATAGTAATTTACTGTAAATAGATCGATTAACGTCGGCAGAAATGGTATAATACTGGTGAAATACAGTGTCGCATATGAGTATGCGATTTCCAAGTATTATACAGAGGGTTGATCTTTAATTCTGACAGTCAACAATTAATCTAAATTAAGCTAAATTAAATGAAATTGCGTAAAAGAATTAAGCCCCGATACTTATCTTTTATTTATCCTGTCCCTTTAAATTCTCTTTTTAAGTAGATTTCTTTCGAGTATATAGGTTTCTTTTGAGTATATTCTTCGAGGGAAATTGAATTATTTCCGACTCGATTTTACAAAGTTGATCCCCAAAGAACGTCGTTATTCATGGCAATTGATAAGCAAATACTCGTCTGCCCTACTTCTTTTCCTTTTTCTACGTATCTACACCATTTCAAAAGAATGCGAGCTTGATAAGCGAGTTATCGTCGCTCTGCAAAAAGAAGAAAAAATTAATCAGTACGATTTTGTCCGTGGATGAGTATGCGTCGTTAACATTGTTCACGGATCAAATCCTTGCAATAGCTTTTTATACATACGTTTGCTTATTAACAGATTAATAACTGCACGACCAACAAAAATTTCGCGTATGTGAAAAGTGTGGGCTAATGTTTCTCTTCCTTTCTTTTATTATTCTTCATATTCGACTGGTCTATGGAAAATTGTAAATTTCTAAATTACGTTACATATAGATAGCTAAGACATTTGAGATATTAAAATAGTAAAAATTGTATACGGAGGATATAGTTCTTATAAAGAGGAAATATCTTTCTTAAGAATTCAAATTCATCGCAACCTTTGAAGTAATCAGCTGTTTGTTAAGAGAAATTGTTACAAATCTTTCCTTTCGAAACGTAAACGTTTAATTTAAACGACTATTTGATCTCCCTATGCTTTGTAGCCTTAAAAATAAAAGTGGCGGCTTAAGACTTTTATACATACACGTACCTGCCATTTATTAACTTTTATCCATAGTGAGAACGATTTATAATTAAAGGTATGATAGCAATCGTTAACAAAATGGCGAAACTGAATGCAAAATTACCATTTTACCATTCTAGGTATATATAATAGGTATATATCTAGGTATATAGGACAAAAGTAGTAGTTTCAGGTAGAACACGAACGATTTTAACGTAAATTTATTCGCAAATGAACGTAGGTGAAACAGGTGACGAACAGCTTGGACGAGGAACGCGTCTGGGCGCAAGAACTCGAGGGTGAACGGGATGAGTTTAGAGAACGTTTAGAGGCCGAGACGCGATTGAGAGAAAATTTGGATGCGGAGAGGTTGCAAGATATTGAGTCGCTACGGGAGAAAGTAAAAGAACTGGAGGAACAGCAGCTAAAAAGGGACACTGTCGTTCAGCAGTGTAAAACCGAGCTACTCGAGAAAGAAAGAATCATTAAGGAAAAAAATGCACAGCTGGAAGAGAGGTGTCGGGTATACGAGGAGCTGAATGCCGTTTCGGAAAAAAGGAAGAAGCAAGTCGATCAATTAAGGACGTCTATAAAAGCCAGGGACGAGGCCCTCACTGATCTGAATAACAAACATCGTGCCCTGCTCTCTCAGGTGATTATCAGATTTGAATTTCATTTATATCTATTCCAGGAAGTCTCCTGGTTATCGTTTCATTACTGATAAGATCCTTAAAGAGTTACCTTAAAAGAAAAGCTATCGTCTACATAATCATCCTGTTTAACGCAATCATCCGCACGACGCATGTCTCTAATCAATGGAAGTTTGCAGAAATCATTGTGATTCCTACATCAACAAACCTACATCATATCGCTTTATATATGTAAATCTATTGCCTGTCGTACGTATACTATTAGAAAAATGACTTGTAAAAGAACTGAAACTTGTCCTCGACCATCGGTTCGATTTCAGAAATAATCTTACACGTACTAGAGAAGAAGAAATACCGTGTTCCTAGACATACAACAAGCTTTCGACAAAGTTTCGCATGCCCGTCTATACTACACAACATTAAAACGAATCTTACTCGGTACTTTTTATTCTTGAAATTACATTTAAACAGTAGACGGTTGCACGTACGCCACGAACATGACCCATCGAAATTATATTCCATCCTGTTACATGGAACGTCTCAAGGTAACGTGCTGAGACTAGCACTGTGCGCGCTGTACACCGCGGATTTACCTATATATAAAGAGATATCAAGGGTAGTTACGTCGTAGCGCTTGATCAAGATCCCAAAGAAGGCTGAAAAATGCTGCAGAAAGGCATCATCAGAGACGTACAAATATCGCTGGATATCTGAGGAATAAAAGTCAGTGAAAGAAAATCTGTGTATACCACTTTTACCGCGAGAAAAAGCAACTGTCCTGGTGTCAAGTCGTATGGTCAAGTTTTACCATTTGTAAAGATAAAGTGAAGTAGCTTGGAATGCGTTTAAAGACAAGACTAACACGGCCAAAGCATATAAAAACCAAGAGGAAAGAATTGGATCTGAAACTAGGTAAAATGTACTGGCTTATTGGTAGGAAATCTCAACTGTCATTCTACGATAAATTAAGTATCTGTAAAGATATCATCCTGAAGCCAGTGTTGACTTGTGGAATACAAATTGCAAGGGACTTGCCAAAAAGCACTCGGATCAATGCTTGACGCTGCCTGGTGCGTCACAAATGCGACCATTCGCAAAGACTTAGAACGACAACCGAAGAAGAAATCCAGCGATACAGCATTAACTATGAAGAAAGACAACATATTGTGAAATGCGTGGTCTTTTAGGATTCTTTAGAATTAAAAATTACAAAAAAAAAAAAAAAAAAAAGAAAAAGGCACTTGATATTTACTTGATAAATAATATTACTAGGTATAAAAGTTAAAACTAGGATTTAAGAAATTAGACGTTAAAGTAATATTGAATTTAAGGAAAATTATCTTCCTGATATAATGCATTAAGTTTGATTAATTAATTTCAATGAATTTATATTACAGTTCGAGAACGGTTATGCTAAAAGATCACCCCCGAGCAGTCCATCGGCTATGAATTCAGTCGAAGATCCCTTGCAAGCAAGAATGGGACAAAAGATGAGCTGTGTGCAAGGGATGACGAAGAGAGGAAACGCTTGTCTCGATTGGGAACCAAATCGAGAAAGGTCAATGAGAGTGAAGTCGCCAGTGCAAACTCTGAACGGAGAGACCAGAGACATTAGAGATTTAATCAAGGTTCGCAGAAACCTCTTTCTTTCCTTCTCGTCTCTTCTTTTTTCTTGCTAAGAATTATCGAACTACCGACGTTCCTACAAACATCGATCTCTAAGGAATATCGTTAATTTGCTTAAATCGAACATTTATCTGGCTTAGGAGCTGGAAGAAAAAGAGAAGGAACTGAAAGCTCAAGAAGAATCGAGAAAACAGTTGGTGCTGAAATTGTGTAACACGCAGAAACACGCAGAAACAACGAGTTACAAACTGAAAAAGTTAGAAGGTGAACACGAGAAGGCGATCAAGACGATTCAAGGTTTCATGGAGAGACAGCAACAATTGGAAAACACGAAGCTGAGGAAGGAACAGAAGATCATGGAGTTAGAAATAGAACTGAACAGGCTGCGGGAGTACGAGAATGTGAAGGCTGCGAGGGATGGACACGATCAATTCGTTCTGAGAGATTTCAGCACCGACATGACGGACGATCCAGAACGCGATGCCAGCAATCAGGTCGACATCATGATTTTTCGATTCTGCATGCTTGTCTCTACGTTTTTGAAGCATCATATCAAAAATTTAGGCTTTGGCCTTTTAAGGTTTGGTAGCATTGTCTCGAGATTGTTCTATATTATCGTAGCTGTTTAACGTTATTGTAAAATACAAAAATAATTCATTATGGAATCGAATTTGGATCTCGATGATTAGTCGGAAAGGCTAACGGATGAACGGGCATTGTATGAAAGTTCGCTAACGTGGAGACAACGCTTGGAATTGTAACGCATTCCGCTTTTAACGAGGAAAACGGAATTAATCACCGAATGGTTTAGTATTATTATCAAACGTTTCTCTTTCTTTCAGAGATACTGAATTCACCTAATATCTTCTACTTCTACTTCTCCTTTTCTGCTTTATCGTCATCATCTCTCTCACTGCATGACACTTATCGCTTTGGGCCACTGTTCGTTACATTTCGATATCCTTACCGGTGCACCGAAAATTGCGACCACAAGTAGCTCTGCGTTATTCAACATGTACGCATATGAGATTTAAATATACAAATCCAGCGTTACTCGAGTCGAGTTTTAGTCATTTTTTCAAGAATTTTCTTTTACATTCATGATACGAGTTTAAAGTTGGAATCCTCCGTTCAGAAGATTCCTTCTCGTTTTCTTACGCTTGTTTTATTTGATTCTTAATTTAATCGATTGAATTTAATCGATTGAATTTACTTTACATTTCGAGTTCAGTACGAGTTACATATTTTTTTTCTTCACTTTTTTTTAATCTTTTTTATTACAAAGTGATCTATTATTGTTTTTTTCTTTGTGCATACGTTTTTTTTTTTGCACGGATTTGTAGTGTTAACGCATGGCATGTATAAGAGGTACGACCGATCAAATCGCGTCTTTAATTTACGTATGCGTATTAGTGTCGAAACACAAGCAAACGGAATATCTGTATTTTACGCTGTTATTATGTACGTCCGAAGAACGGCTTTTTAAATCGCACCGACGATATTTAATAAATTTTTGTACAATTTTTGTATGTCGCTCTGGTTCTGCTAATCAATTATTCCGCGATATTACATTACTTTATCTCATTACTTACGCACTAACATACCTTTCCAAGCTAAATTAACTAATCGCATAATACAATTACTCGGTCAGTTGTGAAATCGAACAAGAACTTCTTAAGAAATTTGCATATTTTTAACAAATCAGCAATCTGTTATCAAAGCTGTCAACAAATAAATTAATTACTCACTTTGCGTTTATCAATTGTCTAATTGGCGAACTTTAGTCGAATTTCTATATATATTAACTAATTGATCGGAACACGTTTACATATATTCTGAAGGATTTCGGTGTTTCCTCGATTCTACCTCGAATCTGATACATGGATGGAATCTAAATATAGTTTAATTAGGCTACGGCCCAAGGTTCCAGTTCCCCAAGGAGTTTCAAAGTCCAAATTTACCGTCAAGTTCATTCCCCTATTATTTTCTTCTTATAGGTGCACATCAAATATTTTCTGCTACGAAATTAGAGTTGCCAAGTGGTTTAAAACGATTCCGACATATTGTAATTCGCGTCATTCAGATTCCAAGATACGATTGACTAAATCAATGACGACGAACATGAAAAATAGACAAATGATTTCTCAAGCGGAAAGTCAATCACCTTTAAAAGCCACGGACTTAATTCACATCTCTCGAGCTATTTGTCTCGTTAGTCGGCTTAATTGTTAAATCAAAGTACTTGACCCCGTTCCTCGAGCATTTCGACGTTCTTCGATTCAGAAATGAGAAAATTACGCCTGAAACAAGACTACTACCGCCGGTGGCAACGACCGTTAACAATCGGTAGCTTAACTCGAAACTCTCAGACTGATAGCAGCGTCCTACGCGCGAATTCCACGTTAACCAGGCGCAAGTTAGCGATCGTAGCTGGACATGGAGCGAAAACGGCGTGCGAGCGGGCAACGTGATCGTATATCGGATTATCAAAGTAATTTTCGTAGAGCAAGTCCCGGCGAGGCGGTGTCTTCGAGATACCAAACCGAAGACGTGCCTTTCGTCTAATAATAGAGACAGTCCGCTCGCGAAGTCTGCGCGATCCGCTGCCGGCTCGCAGTCTTCGTACGAAAATTCGTCTCGAGTCTCGACCGTTTTCCAAGCACCGTGGTATTTTCCACAACGAACGACGATAATTGAAAACGACCGTAATTGACTGAGAACGCGACACAATCGACATAATCGATCCAGGAGATTTGAGGAGACTCGGAGTCCGGTTATCCTTATTCTCTTTTGTTTTATGCACGATCAAAACGACGAACGTTCGATTAGATTTTGAAAGTAAAACGAATTCGAAGAAGTGCGACTTTTTTTTCTTTTGTCTAAACGAAGGAAACGACTCTAGATCGAAGTTGAGTCGAAGAACACGCGAGTTTATCCGTTTACTATTCTTTTTGTTTGTTGGTTTTCCTCGTTTTGTTTTACGAAAGAGAGCATTGAAAAGGAATCTCGTGATTTTCCGACGGAAAATCCATCGAAAAGTTTCGGAAACAATTCGGGAAGAAACGGCGCTTCCGTGCCTTTCCCTTTCCTCTGTCACAGATATTCGCCAGTGCTAGAAATAATTGTAGCATTTGCGTTGAGTATCTTTCAAGGATTGATTCAACGTAATTGAATCGAACGGAAATCGAAAAAGAGAAAAGAAAAGAAAAGAAAAGAAAAGAAAGACGATAAAAATGTTCTCCTGTTTGTGCGCCTCGGTGAGAATGGAGGTAGGTGGATGTAACAAGTATCGTCTTTTGGGCAAATCCATCAAGTTTTCGTTTATATTTTCGATCGTGTGTTCTATATTTATCGTTAAAACGATCTAAGTTGTATGATACGTTAACGATGGTAGTTGATTTTTTATTCTGTTAAATCAAAGCGAATCTGTACAAAATTGGTGATTTATCGATAATTTACTTTTGATTTTCACGAATTAAGCGCAATAATTGTCACAGTTATTTGTGGTTAGCTTCCTTTAACAGTGAAATTTCAGTAACTTATTACAGAAACTCGAGAACGTTTTGTGCAATGATTATATCACTTTATAAAATAATCGAGAAACTAACGTTATCTTCATATTACATATAAGATGTTTATCCAGCCGATTACTATGAAATTAGGAGTATCATCATATATTTTACATAGAAAAGAGGTTTCTTTTTTCAAAATCAGTCGACAGCGATTCAATTATGTATTATATTTCAATTAATTGCGATATAATTAAATCTTACGCGACATAACAAATCCGTAAAACGCGAAACGGTAAATCTTAGAGAAGATAACTAAATCGTAGAAATTTTGCGTGAAAATTATCTCTTATCTTTAAGCAGTATAGAGAATAAGTTACTTATCTTCCCCGCGGAAAGATTATAAAAAATATACAAGTTAGAAAACCGTAGATCTTTTTTTTTATAAAATCTTTAATCTCGAAGCTTCAACTCTTATCCATACTTTCCTCTATAAAACATGAATTCAAAAACAGCGAATTAATTATCTGTCCATCAGTTAACATTTTTACTTCATTCCTTTCGATTCTTTGTTTCATTCTTAAAACGCTACGATTTTGCTGACACTACGCTAGAATTTCCCAATCTACATCGTAAGATCTATATTCATAAAACTACTACACTTTCGATTATATTTTCGAAAAAAAAAAAAAAAAAATAATAATAATAAAAAACGCAGTACCGTGCCCAAAGCAGGAACTAACGGCGCAAATTGTTAGCTCGTCGAAATCGCTAAGAAAAGTCGGTAAAATTAAGGCTAACTGTAAAGTTACAAATTAGATGTATCTTTTTGCTTTTAGGAGCCAGATATCGTTACCCTTGTCTCGCCGCGCAGTTGGTCAAGGAAACCGAAAAGCTAAATACCCTTATTACCAAACAAAAACTTAAAAAAAAAAAAAAAACAAAACTTAACGAACAAACGAACAAAAAAGAAAAAAAAAAGAAAGAACGATCTCCGCACAATGTTAAATTAGCATGTAACGTTGCTCCGCTTTTCCTTCCACGTTATCCGTCCGCCAGTTCCATACGAATCCTCCGCGTACCGCGAAACTCTTTTCCTCTCGCTTAAATAATTCCCACGATTTCGATGCAAATTGATCGCACGCAAACTTTTGTACCATACACCATCTCTGTAATCGCAGTTGTTCTTGCAAATAAAGCTTACCGATCGTTGCAACCGATTTGTTTCCGAGTTTTATTGACGAGAACAATACTTTATATGTGCAGCAACGATTCGACGAAATGGAAGCCAAAATAAACGACCTACGAGACCAAATAGAGACCATCAAGGCCGAAAAGAGTCGTTTGGAGAAGCAGATTCAAGTTGAATCAGAGGTATTACTCCGTTAATTGCGTGTCCCTTTGAAAGAATCGTTTCCTTCGTTGTCGTGCCTTCGTTGGAAAGTAAATCCAGCGGTTTTTGCTTTTATATCAATTCGAGAAATTAGACGAGAAGCTTGAACCACTTATGTAACTTAATTGGCAAAATCGATTAATTCTACGATGTTTCGTCATTCGATGGAAGAATTTCAAGAGGCAAGAAATTCATGATTAATTTGTTCGAAGATCAGACGCGTTTGTCGTACTATATGCTTACGTACGATGGTGATATTTTATTTATTTATATATACGTTGAAAGAATGTGTTCAGTATCGTGTAAAAATTGTTCAAATAGCAACAAGTACGAATTACGCAAGACGATATTTCGATTGGTGAATTCTCGCAAACGTTGCAATGTCTGAAAGTTTTATACTTTTCTGACTCGTTCCCTTATGAATCGATATATTTTTCTCTACTTTTTCTATTTGGGAAACGGATTATGAAATTGTTAATATCAGATACAATAGACAGAAGCTTGTCGACTGGATTTTCTGCAAATTATTTTAACCGCAATCTAATTTCTTAAAACGCCAAACTTTCTTCGTGCTCTTTCATTTAAAGATATACTTTTATCACTTTGCATAACTTTGTATAAATATTTGGCAATATTTGCAACAAATTAAATACATTGCGTAGAGGTAGGTTTTATTCAAGTTCAAGCAAAGTCAAATGGTTCAGGATGCGAAATAACGTCGTAACTGGTTGAAACTCTAGTTTTAGATTTCGTTAAACGATCGAATATCGAAATAATATTAATAATACACAGATTTTCCTCTATTTATCTTCACGCGTTAGCTTAATTATCGATACGCATGATGCTCGCGTAGTGTAATTAATAATGAAACAACGTAGTTAAATCGTTAAAATTTTGTAACGTCGAATAAACGAGAATTTGTTACAGTCGCGCGATAATGCAAATTGTTCAATTTGCACGATTAACCTGAGTTCTGATCTCCAAAGCGAGTTAAAATCTCCAAACTAATAGCACGTTAATGTTATTTTCAGGAATTGAAAGGCCGGCTTCAGGATAGGGAACAGAAGATAGAAGTTCTGGAGATCGAGAAGCAGACGATAAAGGAACAGCTGCAGAACAAGATGGATGAACTCGACAAGCTGAAGAAAATGATGAAAAACGACATGGAGGATTCGAGCAAACGGGAGGACCTTATTCACGATCTGCAAGTTCGCGATGCGGAGATCGTGGAGAAGAATCACAAGATCGAGCAGTTGTCGAAGGAGCTGCAAGTGAAGACACAGAACCTACAGAAGCTGGTGAACACGGAGCTGTGGAGCAAGAACAAGGAGATCGCCAAGCTGCACAACCATATGACCGCCACTCACTGTCTCGAAAGGAGCCGAAACAAGTTAGACATGACGCAAGAAAGCGCTAGCACGCAGCTATCGACTCTGATCAAAGAGCTAAACGACATTGGTATCAAGGTAACGTTTACCAATGAGGTGATCCAACTGAACTACGTCGACGGGAACGAGACCATAGACGTAAAAACTATGACAGACTATGTACAGAAGCTGGTAGCCCAGAAAAATGAGTTGGAGAAGGAAGTCGATTACCTAAAGTGGTTGAAGCTAGTTTCGAAACCGGACATCGCCACGGAGATCGATGGATACGGTGATAATCAAACGGAGAGAGCCAAGAAATATTGCGAACTCATGCGTACACACTTGAAAGACTTGGTAAAGTTCATGAAAGAAATGTTGAAGAACGCTAACTACGCGGATAACATCGGTAACGACCATAAGAAGGCCGTATTCGACGTTTTCATGAACTCGAAGATACTGTCCGACGATTTCGTCAATGCGCTCGAGGGTATGTCAACGAATGATTTAGCCATTAACACCGACGAAGCGAATGTAAAATCGCTGGACAATTCGGTGAAGAAAAGTCGATCCGACAACTTAATCAGCGCTACGAAGAATCAAGCGTCCACGCAGTCAGATTCTGAGGCGTTTTCTGAACCTGATAGGACCGTTTCTATGGCTAGAATTGGATTACAAGAGACACAACAGAAGTCTTTGAACCGGTCCAGATTTTCCAAGTATACTAAAACGTTCACCGACTCCGAGGACTCGTTGGAATATGTGCCTTATTATAAGTCGTATCAGAATGACCTGAACGATTCCGAAGCTAATTATCAGATACAAGAGCTTAAAGAAACAAACGCTTTACTGTACACGGAGCTCAGCGCTCTTAGGAATGAGTTCACTGCCAAAATTTCTTTCGATTGTGTAAGTATCACCTGCACAGTTTTATCGACCCTGTCGCGTTCTTTGCGTTGCTTACATTGTTTTCTCGCTTGTTAATAAATTTCATTAATCGCATGTTGATTCGTGCATTTCTTAAAATATCAAAAATCTCGTTGGTTCTTGCTCTTTGTTAAAAACTCGAAGGCAGCAGCAGGGTTAAAAGATTCATTGTTCGAAGCATCGTACCTAATTTTCGTATATTATTCCCCTTTCCCATTTTATCGTGCCTGCTTATTAGGAATTCTGTAAAAAATATACGTCCGAAGTGTTCAACACGATAGTAAAGTAGATGGATCTTGTTTTTGAACGTATTCTTTTAATTTTCAGATATTCGACGAAAAAATATCGCCGTTGATCATCAAATTGGAAAAGTCGCAAAAATACTGCGAGAAATTGCAATCGGCTTTGGACAGAAGAGTACACGAAGTGCACACACTGAGGAAAGAAAGCAAACAAAATTGTACGCGTAGGGCGCAATTGGAAAAGAAGCTAGCTGATCTGGAGGGCATGGCGACAGAAATGAATAAACAGAAGGCTGAACTAATACATTACAAAGACAATGCCGAAAGAAAAGCCGCGGAAATGCTAATATCGCTCAACAGGGAAAACGACGCGGTAACGAGTCGTTCTTTTCTCAATTTTTACAACTTTAACTATTACGTATATCCAATGGCACTTAAGACTAATCGAAAACATAGCTCTTTGAGACTCTAGAATATTTTATTACCGATATTGGTTGTTATCGTTTAGTAATTATCTTTCCTGAATAATTACAGTTGAGGACACGAGTCAAAAAATTGGAAGACGAACACGAATCTGCAAAGACGAGCATATCAACGTTGACGAAAGAACTGGACCATTTGACTCTTTCGCATAGTCAGATTCTCGTGGAGAATACAAAGCTAACGAACGATAAGTTACGTTTGGAGCAAGAAGTAAGGAAAACGGAGAACAGATGCGACATAACTGTTCGTACCATGCACGATAAATTTAACAAGGAAGTAAGATAATCAATGTTTATGGCTCGACTTGATTAGAGTCCGTCCATCTTCAATCGTAATACCATTTTATAATGCCCGTGTTTAAATTTACAGATATCAGATCTGAATCAAATCAATGAATCTCAAAGGGCAAGATTACAAGAATTGGAAGTGACTAACAAAGAGTTGCGAAGACACGTAGCAGTTTGTGAAGCGAGCGATTCAGCGCCAAGTTCTAGTGGCGTTTCATCGATACCTACAGAGACTATGCTGAAACAAACTTGCGAAGATATCATGCAAGAATATCAAGCATATAACGTTAGTCGAATATTTTTGTTAAGCGTGTCTTTATTTTCTTATTTGCTTTTTCTAAACGGTTCATTCAAGAGAGAATTTATTGAGAGCTTGAATGCACTTGTAAGGATTGCGTGTTTCTAATGGACTGCTACTGTATTATTTGTGGATTAAATGTGCAGTCAATTTAAAAGCGCAGTAGAAATTTCATAACGTTTGATATTTTAATTATTTTCTGGGATTGGTTGAAGATTATGCTAAGTTATACTATTTTAGAATTCGCAGTACTGGCTACCTATAAGCTACTCAACGATTGGTGGGCGCAGTAAAACAAGCTGTTCGCCAGACCTAGGAATCGAAAGCGATGCGGCTGTTACAACTATGAGGCCATTACAAGACACTTTAAAAATCACCGAATCCATGACTAATCTGTTGAGCGACGAAGATAATAACAATGGTAACAGGCCAGTTCGAGAAGTCGATAGCGAAAGCCCTTTGCCGATAGAAGGTAACTTATCTTTATAAATTATAACAGTTGTTATAAAATTCTGTTCGTATTAAAATTAATTCTATTTCAATCATACACTCCCAATTCTTCGTTATATATTTCAACAAATAAAATTTATTATTTATTAGGCCTCGATGAAGTAGAAGCTTTGAAGCAAGAGAATGAAACATTGAAAAGAAGATTAATGAAAACAAGAAGGGCATTGGAAGATACTTTCCAGCATCTTTCGGCGTCGAATAAAAACAAGAAAAACGTCGAGAAAGCGATAACGAAACAATTACAAATTACAAAGAGCATATTGAAGAAAACAAGGACGTATGAAGAACCACTGGACAATTGAAACAATCGAAGAAAAATATCATCCATTCGCCGGAAAATAGAAAACCAAATGAAAAGTCGCCGTTCGTTGTGGGTTTTTAAAGAACTGAAATTATCCTCAACTTTTTTAATCGCGTTTTTACTATATTTCTGTATTTCATACGTTTTTTCGATTCATATAAAAATTTCGAACAATCGTCAACGTACGAACTGTATTTGTACAAATGAACGAAAGACGGCGGCGACGGTTATTGTATTTTGTAAGAAAAAGTATTTTCGTATATTCGTGAAGCGTTGAGCGAAAATAGGGAAGATGTAAGAATTAATATAGAGAAAAGACGACGACAAGGAAAAAAGAAAGAAAGGAATCTTCGTGGAAAAAACGAAGCTGTATATGTAAGTTTTGTATATAATCGTGTATGTGTATTCGAATTCTTTTGTAGATTGTTTCTTCTCTTCGAAGGTTACTACAACCTTATCATCGAAACGAAAGCTGTCCATTTTATCGTATCTTCGAGTTCTCGACGTTTTTCGCGCGCGTGTACATATGAACACCGAGAAAGTCATTACACAGCATCTGTACATAATCTTCGCAAATAAAGTGCCATTGATATTTGAAAGGAAAAAATGACGTTAAAGTTAGAAAAAAGATTACTTCTTACTTCCAGTTCCAATTTATACTTTCGTTTATATCTCCCTTCGTATCCTATGTTGTATTCTTGCACCCAATAAAAATTTTAAAAGACCATTTCCCATTTACTGTCGGATGTACATGCGGTATGAGTGAAAGCAAACTAAGGAGACAATAAATTTTACTTACTTAAAATTAGAATAACTTACTTCCCGCTGTTCTGGACAACAGAGATATTTTATAAATAGGGGCATGTTTTACATAAAAAATATGTTTAAATCTTATCCGTAATTCTCAATTCTCAAAGCTGGACGATAATTTACTAAAAATTACGTTGTTTACATTCGTTAGAAAATATTTAAAAGAATGATAACGAGATATATGATAAAATAGAATAAAACAATGAACTTGATAAAAGCTAACGTTAATAGAACGCCTGTAGAGAATTAATGTACAAAGTATAAATTTTGCTTAAGCTCGTGTACGGATAAAAATGAAGAGTTTGAAAGTACACAGTACAACGTGATATAGATTACGATAGAATTTTTATTATCACTCGATGACTAGATAATAATATAAAGATCCGTAGTAACTCGTGTTGATGAAGTTATGAATTGCGCTAGTCATGCGAATCTTTTTTTATTCATTTTTATGAAACCCGGTGAGGAGTGTGTGTGTTCGATTTTCATAACTGTACAACATTCAGTTCTTTTACCCGACGAAATACACCATGTTTCTTGTTTCAGCTCTCCTTTCAATTTCAGTTCGTCGAATTTTCGCGGGTAAAATAATCGGGGCGACGTATATACAATTCTACAATGATATATATTTTTTTTTATCGCTCCTTCTCGGACGATGTGCGCTATGTTTCAAGTACTATATCGCTCGAATAATATCAGGCATATAGGAATATTTGAAAAATAAATTTACAAATTATGTCGTCGTAAATCTTGAACAAATGTACATAAAAAATTTTACGTTTCTTACGTAATTATTATGATGTATATATATATATATATATATATACATATATATGTGTGTGTATATGCCTCATATTACTACATATACGAATGAAGTTAGCCATCAATCGGAGACTTAGGTCGATCAATTGAATCCGCTGCTTTTGATTATCGATCATCTATATATAAATCTAGGCATGCGTCACGAATATGTATCTCGCGTGTACATACATATGTATACAATTTATACATAATCGCGCATATACATACATATGCGTTGAGACAAGAGTACAATTGACATCGTTACGACTTTGATTATTCAACATTGTTACCGCTTTACAGACAGAACCTGGCAAATTGTGCATTTGTACGCTTTAGTCTAATATTTAAAAAAGGTATTAATGTAATTCATTTTCCATATCCACAAAATTTTTAAGTAAATTTACAGCTTGATCTGTGAAGCGTTAACCGCGTAAACGAACGTTCGTTCAAATGGAATCGATTGATCGAAATATCTCGCGACAGTGCCTTTTCGATGCTGTAAATCGATAGAAAGTGACGCAGAGCACGTCAAAGGTGTAATCTACTGACGCTCGGTTTCACCAACGATAAACAAACATGCAAAGTAAACTTTGATTCGGTATTCGATCAAATGGCGTCGTGTTTGTTTGTCGATTTCGTTTACGTTGGTGGAATCGAATGGCGATCATCTAATAAGTCGCGAAAAAGGGACTTACTTTCGAGCGACAATCATGGATGTCGATATTCGTTGCGTTGTCACGCTAAGAAACATCTTCGTTATGCCTCACGATGTAGACTACACGATTGGTTTTGTTTATGGATACATCGATCGTTGTATCCATAAGGGCAAGCCTCTCTCGACTTATCATAGTTCTCCACGATTCACCAGTCGCAAGTAAACCTTTTTGCAATAAATTACAACACAATTAATAATCCACACCTGGCTGTCGTTCGCTCGAAAATCACACTTCTTGAATCAATTTGAATAAGGCGTTCGGAAATCATGCGACGACGTTCGATCTAACGTGGACAATATTTCCACCTCGTGCTCGCTCGTCCGTCTCTTAAAGTGGACTGAGCGATTCGCGGTAAGTAGAACGATTCTGATTGGTCGCGAAGCTAGCCAACTCTGCAGCACTAAATTCGTATTGTACTTACATTTTATGTATGTACTTTACATTACAAGAGCGCGACATTCGATATATATTCATTATGAAAAAAAAAAAAAAAATGTAAATCGTTTGACCAATCGAAACTGATTTTACAATCCACGCTTCCGCGATCGAGCGTTCACGATTTCATGCTATGTCGCAGCTTCGCTGACGAAAAATAACGGACCGGTTTCGTGTAATTATCTTGCATTCACGAGAAAATCGATTTATCGAGCGTCGATGGAAAAAATTCATTAGTGCTTCAGGGTTAACTTTTTATTTCGAATTTCATTCGCGGACGGCGTCGCTTCCTTGGAGATCGCTGTACGCCTATCCTTCCCATCTTTCCTGCTTTCATTCTACCCTCCCATTTTTCCTCCTTCCCTTACGGTAGTACAATAAAATCTAATCTGAACTATGTACAATAAACGACACTTGAAACTTCTAGCGTCACGTAAGCGCGGTATACCATAGAAACGTGTCTAGCGATGCTCACTAATGAAACGATATCTTTCGTCAAGTACGATCTCTATGAATCGCAGTTCGTTCAACGGCAATGTGTATATATTCCCTAGAACGAATGTCAGTTCCTTACGCGATACCCATTCTTGCTAATATCTTGATGACTTCATTAAGTACCAACATACATAGATGTTGAAAAAAAGAGTGCGTTACGAAATATCGTTCTTTCGAACGATATCGATTCCTTGCGAACAACCGGTCTCGCGACACGCCTAAACTACCCTCTAGTTTTTCTTTATTCGACGATTAAACTCCATAGTACCGGGAAACGAGGAACTTGTACATAAATATATTTAGATTAATCGTAGCTATCGAATGCGTATCGTATACGCGCTCTAAATGTAACTTTATACGACAGCGACATATGGCATCATTCCGATGATGGGAACCTCGCCGGGACGGTGAAGTGTACGGTGTGGAATGACTCCTGTGGCTCGAGACGGTGCTCGATCGTCACACATATCCTGATCGAGTTCCGCTCTTGTTAGATGGATCTCTTGGCGATACACCGAGAACGCCGAGATCCTCTCGAGATCGAGACTCGTGAACGTAAGATCGTCGACGATCGACGAAAGTGGACAGGTTGATGATTCGATCGAAGACTTAGTCTTTTAATTGAGTCTTGCCTTATGGATAAAGATCGTCAGGTAAACGCCTTGCGCCGATCCGTTCTTCCGAACGGTGCTTGGCAACGCGTCTGTTTGCCGGGTTATGTGGCGTAGTGGGAATGGTGGTGAGCGTGTGGAGGTGGTGGTTCGCCGAGCCATGAATCGGGCGAGGGTGGAAAGTCCGGGTAACCACCTCCACCGCCGCCTCCGCCGCCACCACCACCTCCGCTCGATTCGTTGCTCAAATCCGATGCCGGTCCTGGTACCATGCCACCTGTGCCTCCTGCAACATGCATCGTCCAATTTTTTCCATTAACATTTTCCCCCTTTTCGTAACACCGTGGCTTGGAAATGCACGGTGGTGGTGAAACTTCAACGAAGGTGTGTTTAACATTAATATAGACAGAAATTAATAAAACGTAAGCGCGAATCTATTAGGCTATATAGTAAAGAATATTTTTCGCGACCAATAAATGGAGAAATGAAATTGACGCTGATACGATCGAAACTTGATTTTCGCTCCCATTGTTTCTCTATATACGCCACGTATCTACTTATATGTCTTATTTTTAATATCGAAGAAAGATAGTGTCCTATAGATCTAGATTCTTTACACGATAGATAAACTAGATACTCTGACCGGAACTGGAGGATTACGATACGATATATGGAATGATCTTGTAATATAGAAACGAGACGTTTACTTACCAAGGGTAGTGTAGACGGAGAGGCCAGCATCCGGTGGATATGGAAATTGAGGTGGTAAGGACGGTGATCTGGACGTTGAGAGATAAGGGGGAGTTGTTGCACCCAAATAACTACGTGGAGGGCCCCCGCTTGCCCCATTTCCAACCCCACCTGGACTCGCGCCTTCACCATCTAATCCCATGTTCACCACTGTTCCGTAACTATCGTTGCTCAAATCTAAATGTAAAGATAACACAAATTTCATTATTTTATCGCTCTATAAAAGCCTTCTCCGAATATTAGAACAGATTATAACGCTGTAATCGATTAATGACATAAGATCGCTACTTGTATTTGAAATTTGTAAAAGAATTTATGAAGTCATCATTATCTCCTTTGTTGTACTTATGTACGATTTGTTTGTAGCAAGAAATAAAATCGTATCAAACATTCACGTGAAAACTAAAAGACTAAATCTAGTCAAATTTTCTTGTGAGATTTCTACGTCGGACATTTGTTGCTTTTAATATAAAATTACGATTTTATACCGTACCAAAGACATCTCTCTTTTTACAGTAGCGACGTTAAGTATATATGATCCGAATAACTTTGTATTATATGTGTCAGGCGCAAGAGAGGCACTGGATAATGAAGCCGTTTAAAATTTAAACAATAGCTGAAGTTTATATGACTTTACGGCGTGTATGGTTAACGATCGGCATAAATTTCAGCATGGTCCGCAATCTTCCTGAAATCTCGGACACGGCGAACTAGCAGTTAGCCTCCACGAACTCCTGAATAATTGACGAGATCGTCTTCCCCTTTGCTAAACGCTCGGGTACACGAAAGCTTAGATGTAACCAATATTAAAGGGAAAGCAACAGAGCTAGAGAATAGGTAATTCTTTTGAAAGCTTCTGTATGGTTTTGCGTTTCTCACGATAAATATCCCTTTACATACGCGTGTACCTACTTATAACTTATTTATATGATGACAAGTCAATAATATTTTCTAGCTACGCTTGTTCCTCGTCGCTTGAAAAAAATGACAAATTTGTTGACTAAAAATCTATTGGCGAAAAAGATCGTAAGCGTACTAATCAGCGACATAATTATTTAAAATATTTGTGTAAACACCGGTTCCTTTCTTCTTAATACAGAAACCTATCTTTTATCCTTTGAAATTGTTGTTATTATAAATTTTTGGCACGAAGAATAGTGACTTTTAATAACGAAATCTCTTGAAATATACATGTACGAGGGTATTCGGTGATAGCGTACCATCGCTCGTAACATTTTCTCGTTTCGCGAGTCGAAAGGAACGTTTGTGCATGCAGAGAGGAAGCTGCGTACATTTCGTGATATTGGAAGCACAAATAACCCGTTATGGGTCGCTTTTCAATGCCTATTTCTAATAACGCAGCGCAATTTTCCACTACGAAACTGCCAAGTATTTTATCTCGTACAGAAATCACGAACATCTACTATCATTCTTACGTTCATATTCAACGATAAGTAAGATTAATTACGTAGTCGTAATTAAATAATTGAAATCTATCGATAATCGATCTATACTATAATCTACCTCAACCTTAATCAGATGTTAATCTATAATGTGTGTGCCTATTATATCTAAAGGTAATTTTTCTATTATATTGTATTACCTGTATCTAAAATAATACAACCGGTATAAAATTTATAGTATCAATCGATCGAAGCGAAAGTTTAAGTACAAGCGATAAGGAAATTGGACACAATGATATATTAAGCGTGATTAATCGTATGTACGTACCATGGTGACCAAAGGTGGAGTCTAAGTCGATCTTAAGCTCGTCCTTATCAAGAAGCTTATCGTGCCTAGGTGAATGTCCACCTGCACCCGTCCCTTTCATACTTCGAAAATACTGAGACCATCTTGTTCTACCCGCGTCTTTCTTCAGTCTCTTCTCTTTTGCTCTCCTGGAAAAGGAGAAAAGGAATATGAATGTCCATTCTCGAACGAGTACGAAAGCGACGAACGTTTAATTTTTTACGTGTAAACTTGGCTTAGGATTTTTTAGAAACTACTCAGGTGAACTATTGCAACACCGTGTCCGGTGTAAATTACACGTAAATGAGATGTATTTCTTTTTTTTTTTTTTTTTTAATTACAGTACATTTCAGTTTGGAGGGTTGGAATTACAAATAAAGTTCAAAGTAAATTCTGTTGAATTATAATACTTGTACCTTCGTTGAATCTGAACGATGATCCGTAGTACGAGATTTACTCGATATCGCAAGGCGAATATCTATTAATATGTATACAAAACAAAAATAAGTGATACTGCGATAACATTTTTTGCCATATACTAAGCGAGTAAGTGACGCAGGAAAACCCACTTCAATTTCACGGAAGAGAGCCTTAAGAGAGTGACTCTACAGAGTTAAAGTATTCCACACGTGTTAATTTTTAAGATTTTTACGCCATTTTATCGGCGGTCATTGATGACATAAATTGCGATAATAATACTTTGTACCGAGATTGTCACAGTTTTCACCGTTTTCAACACGAAGCCATAGGATTATGGTATACGAGCGAATAGAATCGATAAAGTAATTTTTCTTAAGTTATGTGCAACGTTGTACACAACGATGCTCTCGATAGAGATAAGAAGAAGTCGAATTGGAAGAAAAATCTTAGATTAGTGTGATAACTGACTATCCATGTCTGCCATAGATATATTATGAATAATGTTGCTGTTTCTGAAAAGTTGATAAATAATTCAATTATTCGAATAATTTATAATCTTCGGTCTCAAGTAGCGATTTTAATAATAACTTACAAACACTTATATCGTAGACAGTTTTTAAAAGCGCGATAAAAATCAACTTAATACGATATTCCAATTATATTTACAAACTACGATACGCACCTACTTAGTTACTATATGGACAAGTACCGTTTTCATAATTTACGTACAGATTAAAGCATTGCTCGAACGTTTATGCGTCCCTCGACCCTCGTTATTTCCTTTTAATTTAAGTGTTATTTTTATTATTCAAGTATCCTTCCAAAGAAACATTACTTACGACTTTAGAAAACTACATTTGAACGATTAAGGAATTAGCCATAATCGCGTAGCAGGTATACCTTATACCGTACGGTGTGCCAAAAAAAAAAAAAAAAAGGATAAGTCGAAAATGCAGAATAGAATTTGTCGAAATGGGATTTTGTTCTCGGAAAAAATTGATCTTCAACGTTCTTCTGGAACGTGTGTACTTAACTATATCGTGATCGGGCGGTTCTATTATGTCTGTCCTTCGTAAATAGCATTAATATCACTAGTTGATTTCTTATCAGGCTTTGTGCAAAATAAGCCGTCGACTATAATAAGACAAGTTGTTCTTAAGATTTGCCTGTACTAATGCACAGATAAATCTATTATGCAGCCTTCTTAACGTATTTTATATCTTTAATTCTTCGAACTTTTAACTACCGAAGGAGAATATTCAAAGTTGAACCTGTCGAAAACGATACGTTATGTCTATGAACAAATTTTATCCCACTTTTTCCTGTAGAATCACTCCCTTTCTGCTTGCGTCGTAATTACTACGATACCCTATTGTGTTTCTTTATGCTCGCGAGAAATATTCCGCCGCGCATAATCGGACATCGTCAATTCTCGAACGAATACTTGATCATTCGCGAATTGAGTTTGAATTTTATCAAACGCATCGACGTACATACGTACCTGTTTTGGAACCAAACTTGAACCACGCGCATGTCGAGTCCTGTATCATGAGAAAGTTGCTCTCGCACGTGTCTCGCTGGCTTAGGACTGTTATTGTACGCTGATTTTAAAGTATCCAACTGCTTCGCTGTGATCGTGGTCCTTGGCCTTTTGTTCGGTTGGTCACCGTCTATACTTCCTCCGTCTGCCAATTCTATGATATAAAAGAATCGACGATAGATATAAGTCGTTTAAACGTCTGAAAGTAACTCTGTTTCGTTACTCTGGATTGTAAAATAATAAAAATATATGGAAGCGAGTACAACGTACATATACGTTACCTTTTGCCTTCGCCTGCTCGTAGTCGGGTTTACAAACGAGCTTTCTATCTTCCATGAGGTAGAACTCGTCCCCAGTGTCCAACTGTCGAGAGCAAAGGGCGCACGAGAAACAAGTTAGATGGTAGATCAATTCTTGCGCCCTACGCACGACTTGCGACGGTGCCAATCCTTGGCCGCAGCCCGCGCATTTCGTCCCGAAACGCCTGCCATACCAACAACATACAACATTTTCACATTACGTTCGCGTATTAATTGCAGCAGCATCTCGTTCGATCAAGGTTGCACCGCCTTGAAAAACAGCCAATATTAAGTACAACCGTTCGAAGATATTTCATAAAAATACGAATGTAGAGCGCGGTCAGGACTGTTTTTTGACGTTCTATTAATCGGAATCTGATTCCCAGCTTTCTTTCTTAGCACGAATAAATGATACCAGACCAAATATATGGGTTGCTTAGAACAACGACAATGACGCGACGCGAACAACGCAGCCGCACAAATATCATCCCTTGGCGCGATAACAACACCCTTCCTAGGAAAGTCGAAATGGTACTTTCGCGCTTCACCATTATCCTTACCATTTTGGCTTCGCTGCGCGTGGATGTACGTTGCGTTTCGTTCGCAGAATGAAAATCGAGAACGAAAAATCAGCGTCTTTAATGCGTGGGAGGTTCGACAGGATATTAGAACGGAATCAAACGCAGTTGAAACAGACAAATTTTCAAAGTGGAATAATCGCGTGAACGTCGTAAGCGCTCTGTAGAATTCTTTATTGGTCAGTTGGAAAGAACTAAGGAACAAATTGTCCGCGCGAGTACCGGTATCATCGATTTTCGTTTCTTTGCCGCACCGTATAATTACGAAAAGATGTGCGTGGTGTTTTGCGAGGAAATCGGCAAACTTCGATGGTACATCGCGCGGGCAGATAATTCTGAATTTGAAATATATAAGCAACAGGTCGATTCGGGTTCTCGGTCGAGGTATAAACTGAAATACCGATATTATAAAATGTCACCAGGGCCCTATGATCGCCCGACCTATCCAGTTTAGACCTTTCCCTTTATCATCGCATGCCATTAAGTTAAGTAATTTAAATGAGTAGCCCGTTGCACGTAAGCAGCCGATTAACGAAACTACTGTGTCAGCTGCCGTATTAATATTTAAGATAGAACAATCTTGCGAGGTTACTCCGAATAACAGAATTATCAATAGAATTTGTCCATGTTAAATGCAATTGCACGCAATGTCAAGTAAATAACGAAACATAATTGGAGCAGTTTCGAACACGATTGATTATTTATGTCATGCTACAGTTCATATATCAATACATACATTTTTTATATCTGCGAAACGGGCACAAAGCAATCCATGCAGTATTTACCTCTGTGCTTATTGTTAGAACGATACTTTTGACAATTTTGACAAAGTCCGTCGATTTGATCAATAAATTACGTATATAAAAGTATCGTAGGAGATTGTCGAAGCCTGCTACGCTCTTGAAATTTTGACCTTTCAATTGCACATTTGTCTCAGCAGACAAAAGTTCATTTCGTCGGAAGAACGGGGATCTCATTGATCCTCCTTAGCATGAAATCGGAACGAGATATCGCACGTGTTGGTAATTATTCGCGAATAAGTTAAAAGTAAGTGAAAGAACGGAGCAAAGTCAGATAGAAATTATTCTAGAATGAAATACTTTTAATAATATTTCCTACTTTGTTTCCTTTTAATACTAGCTCTATTATCATTTATTTTCAAATGTACGTTTCTTTACGCTTCTTTGACACAAACACGCACCTGTACATTCGCAGAAAATCATGTACACGTTGGAGATTAATCACAAAGCTTGCAGTGGACGTTACGTACAACGAATAAGTGGTCCGTCAAACTCGAACGTTGCTCGTAATGCCTTTGAACGCACGAGCGAGTTTACCAGTTTTCCTGGAAATTCCTGAACCCTAGGAAAAGTGGAATACCACCGAGAAGGCTAGCACGAAGGGGAAAGAGGGTAAGTTCCTTCGATTTGGCTCGCAGGAGAAGAAAGATGGCGTCTCGTCCTCGCGAAGGTGTGGGTAGATGAGAAAAGGCACTCTTTTCTCACACAATCGATATCAGTTGCTGGATATATATGCGCGTTTCATCCAACTTGTTTCTCATTTTTCTATCGGGTACATCCATTTTTCTTTCTTTTTTTTTTTTTTTTATTATCTACCGAGAATAATGCGGACTTTCGGTTCCGTAGGTGCAATTTTTACAAGCGATAACTAACGGTTGATAAGCGTTTTATACCTTTTCGCTATCTGTTTAGATAATGTCTTAAAAAAAAGCATTGCACTATAGCTCGTCGATACGATTACGTAATAATCTACCGTACGTAGATCACTCGATGGTTCACACGCTTATAACACGCAATAATAGTAAAATATGTTAAATAAACGAGAGTCTTGTCATGCGTATAATGTAGAATGCGTACACAGGTATACAGGTATAGCGCGCTGTTTCCTTCGCAGAATAGCGAAAAATTCTTTTACCGTCTATATATGTATGTATACATATATATATGTGAATTTTATGTAAGAAATACATGGAACGAAAAATATTGAAAATGATTTTTATTGTTATAGCTTAGCTTTACGATTTATACTTTGGATCGTTGTGAACGTGTAAATAGGTTGGTAGATTAACAGCATTGTTAATATATCATATAAACAGGTTGGTAGCGGCTAGCTGGTAATGTATGACCGCTTGTTAATTCAACAAACATACGTAGCTTACATTTTATTAATCGAACGTTTGTCACAACCAGAACAGACACAATATATGTAGATCAAAATATATCATACCATGTATCAAAATAACGTTATTCTCACCTTATAAGCTACAAACACGCACGCATACATTTTTAACGTTTTCTTATATCGTGTGTACGTATCTATGTACGAGACTAGATGTAAAACTAATCGAAGTACCAGCATCTGTGTGTATTTTTATCAACGAATGAGATACCGATTGTAAATTGTACCCCGAGTTTTATCGCGAATGTATAAGACAGTTTTCGATCGCGTGCTCTAATAGAAATGCGAGAAGTCCGGAAAATGTCGAAATTGAATAGAAATCTTTTGAATAGAAATTCTGTCGGTAGAAAAGTGGGAGCGACGGGTAGAGCGTGATAAAAATAATTGTTGGTACTTACTTGAAGAAATCGTCCTTGCAAAAGACATGGCCGTTTCTTGCGAAACATTTATCAGTCAATCTTGCACCGCAATCCCGGCACGTGAGGCACCTTGCATGCCAACACCTTTCCAGAACTCTCAGAACGTATTTGTCCAAAATCGCTTCCTGACAGCCTCCGCACTTTGGTATCGATGCTGTAACATTCGACAGAAGATCGTTTAATACTTAAAGATGTCGTTAAAAGTATCTGTCAGAAACGCGAGGACCTGGAACTTGTAGGTGCGGGTTGGATTCTGTAACTTTGTCTGTACGTTCTACGATATAATCTTAACTGTACGTCCTATAATTTAATCTTAACTATAAGATCTTTCAATAAATTGCGATTATTTATTAGCTCGACAGTTGAAATCGTGATAAATTAAAGTCGTAAGATGATCGAAGTCTAAAGTTTCAGATTTAGTCAAACTATATTACGAGAGCGATATTGAGAAGAAGAAGAAGAAGAAGAAGAAGAAGAAGAAGAAACAGGTTATCGAAATATCATAATTGCAACAGCACCTTACGACATAATATAAGTTTTCGTAAATGAGAATGTACCACTGACTATATACTTTAACTTTAAGTTAAGTTATCACCAACTTAACTATATAACTTTATTTACGATTTAACTTAACTATAATACAAATTACGTGCACGCAATGGTCTCTCCAAGCGTCTGTAACGCGAAGATGATACCGTGACGATCATTATTACGACGATTCTAAGTCATATGATGCAGGACCTTGTGATTTCTACGTAATAACTATATCGTAATCTTAAAATCGACTCTGTATTACGCAAATGAAATCCGTACAACCTTTGAATTACAATTACGTAGGTAATTTCTATCATCCGATCTTCGTTCGTATAAGACAACAATCGATAGTTCAGTCGCAGTCGGTGAATCTTTGCAAATTCAACTACACGCTAATTTTTCTCTTCTACAATCGATCTTGTTTCTCGATCGAGCAATTACACGATTTCAAATTACACGGTTCTCTGCTTTGGTGCGCTAAGTACGCCGAATATCTGAATTCTTCGGCAACGTCTCCTGGCTCCTCCTCCTCCTTCTCCTGACTTAGTCACATCAGCTTCGACACTTAACTATTGCAATATTACGTGTAAATACATAAACTTTTATCTGGCTACGCGAGCCATCGGAACGCAACTCGATCGATCAAAAACCGACGTTCCTCACTTACAATAGAGGATTTCAGGAAGATTGGCCGGCAAATCGAGTTCCACGGCCGGTTGATCCAGAGGGTGCATCTCGTGGTGAGGAACGCCGTCGAAGCTGGCGACGTTCGCGACGTTTCCGGTGCTACTACCGTTCCGCCGGACGTTTTGTGAGTCCGGGCTATCGCGTGGCGGTGTCAAGACATCTTGACGAGCGCGCCGATACATCCCTTCCAGAGGTGAAGCCTCACGGCCCAACATTTCCACGCTTATCATAGTCATAATTGCGTTTTTCGATCGAATTTACGCAGCTTATTCGTTCGTCGTTTTAAACGTTCCGACAATTATTTTCTCTTTTCAATAGAATTTCGATATTTAACGAGCCCTGATATTTCAGATATCGCGATAAATTACTTCGCGAGACGATAAATATCGTTTTATCGGGATTTGTTCCTTTGGTTTATGAAATTGTATTTTCATTAGATTTAATGTTCCCTTCCATTCGTTCGACGTCGACCAGGTAGGCACGAAATTAGCTTTCTTCACAAGGATGCTCCGCGATGAGTTTTACTCGACGCTTGTGATTATGTTCGCGAGCTTTTATCGTCTATATTCTTTTCTTTCTCACGTTACCTGGTTTTACCCAGGCATTTATTTATTTCATTCGCATTTACGTTACCAGCACCTAAATAGGACACCTGTCTCGCCATCATCCTTCGCTATTCTTCCTTATGTCTATTTATATTCCTCCTTTCTTCACGCCGTGTGCTTTCACTTGTTCGTTTATTCCTTCTCCTCGCACCTTTATCTCCCGTTTCTCTTAATTTCGTTCGAGTACCAACTTGTAGTGGTTCGTTCCTGATCAAAGCAAAAGTCTTAGCAATGGGTAGATAGTGAGCAACATCAAAGTCCTAAGTTCTACTCAACACCGCGCCAAGCGTTCATTTCTAAACGACACGATGCGATTAATTGCAACTCGATGATCTCGTCGAATCTCGAGCGACGTACGTCCTTTCGTCGATTGTCCACCGATTAATTCACTTTCACTTTCGCCAAAGAACGAGCAGTTCCAAGCTCTCTACCTAGTTCTTGGCGATGAACGTTCTTCGAAAGAGCGGGCGAATTTATCGAACCGTTTAACGTCGGTTCGGCCGGACCATTTTTATGCCGTGCCATTCCTTCGGCATCGGATCGGCGGAGATATCGGCACAGTCGTTGGTGGAGCGAGAACGAGGTAACGGCGATAGATCATCCGCACTGCCTATCGGTCCATCGAAGCGTCATCGTTGTCGGAGATAACGAGAATAATGGGAATTCGTTTGCAACGTCGATGCGAGCAACGTCGGTGAAAGAAGATCGCGATACAGAGAGTAGCGAAGGAGCGATCGACGCGATCGGTGTAACAGTACGCGAACGACTGTTCGAACGATGTTGCAGCTGCTCGTGCGCACGTGACACTCGTGGGTGTGGTGGTTTTATGGTGGGGCATGGGAGAAAGCTATTGGGTGTGGCTCGCACCCACGCTTCTGACGCTGTGTCGCCGATTGGCGAGAAGATCGACCGCCTCCAATATGGCGATCATCGTACCGCGAAACGTCTTGCGAGGGAGCGACGCGACGCTCTTCCGACTTCTTGTTACTCGCTTGGGTGCCGATGATGCGCCGTTGACACCGCGATGATGCGCCGCGAGGACGACAGTGAAGCTTCTAGAAACCTGCACGGCATCTGCCTTTGCCTGGCCATGCGTAAACTTCGCGCTTCTCGAAGATCGTTTCGGACGAGGAATACGCAGCAGAAGCGCGTCTCTTCGTATCGAGCGATGACACTCGCTGAACAGACCGAGAGCATTTGCTCTCGAACGAATTATACGCGTTTGGAAGACGGGCCGAATCGGTAAGAATCGTCCGAGCGATACGGACTCGAGAATAAGGCAGAAGCTTATGCGACTGTTGAAAGACGCGCGCGACGCGTGATTACAACGACAAAGAGTGCGTTTCTTGCTTGTTCGTTGATTGAGGCTGGTTCGTAGGCGGATCTTCCAATGCCGCGCGGTTAAATACACGAGGAAGGTCGGCATTCGTCAACGTGCAACACTGAAATTCATCAAAGACAGCCGAGACACGAGCGAATCGGCAGAGGGAAGGACAAAGAGCCAGCCCTCCGTTTAAGTATGCGGTGGCATTATGCGCGACGATCATCCGGCGTCGTATCCGCGAATCCATTTCCACGGTTACAACGCAACGATGGCCACGGTTTCTATTCGTTGGAATCGTCGCGTAAAAGAATTCGTTGGCCTCTGTTCGGCGACTTCCTTTGGCATCGTCTCGGGAGTTGTGCCGTTTGCGAAAGGCAAAGGAGAAAGTAGGTGGAGTGGGCGAGGGAGCGAGCGAAAAGAAGCAGAGGAAAAAAAAGAAGAGCAAGACGGGCGCGCAGGAGATGAGAAGGGAACGGCGGAGAAAGCAGGCTGAGTAGGAGGGGACAAAAGGATTGGAGCGAAATTAAGAACAGCCGAGCCGGGGGGTGAGGGTCGCCATTTTATAATCTTAGTCGAGATCAGTCGTGTACCTATATGTACTCTTTTTCTCGTTGCTGGCTGGCTGGCTGGCTGGCTGGCTCGTGCCCGCGCGCGCCTATCTACACCGAAAAGAATAACTCGACGAGGGTACAGGCCGACGTGAACGTGTATAAGTAGACGCATAGACGCGTCCACCACATGTGAAACGGCACGCTCTCGATAAGAGTCTTTGTCTTTCACGGTAGCGTCAGATGGCTGATATCTTTCTGTTTGTTCTTGTACCTACACTCGCTCCCTTCGCCTTTTCGTATGGAAGTTCTGTGTGCCCCGTGTGTTACGATGTTCCCCGGTGCCGTTCGAATCCTATCGTGGCATTTTGGCGCTCGTTAACGGCGTTATCGATGTCGCGATCGGCAGCGCAAGTAGCGTAGGGTTTTTCAAGGCTGGCGTTGTTAGAACGCGATAAAGATCCTGCTCTTTTATCGCTCGGACCGCGATAATAACGGAGTTACGGGTACCTACAGGGTAATCGTACCTAGCATGGAACAACAGCTAACGCGGTACGCTGCGATATCTCGACACCGGCCGACAACATCGGTCGGCAACGGTGTAAAATATTTCGGTAGAAGCACGAGGCTGTTACAGTCGCGTTACAGTTTGTCTGGGAAGGCTGTCGTCGAAAGCAATTGATCGACGCGTTTCTGCAAGCGTATTACATTTATGGGGAAATGTTTTAACCTTCGAACGACAAAGACGCTCGACTCGCGCGGATATTATTGATATTATTATTCCGCGAAACTGTACGAAGGATTTTATTAGGAGAATTATCACGCAGGAAGAGAGCGAGAAAGGCATTCGTCGTTGTGAAATAAAATACTTGGTACTCTTTGCGATAGGTAATGATCCGCCAGAAAACCAGCCAGAAAACGCAATGGCGCGTAACTAACAAGCGTTATTTACCGCTGAAAAAGCCAGCCGTACCATGTGATTGGCAAATCGTTCGCGTATCGAATATTTTTATTCGTTTCTGGACCAGAGAAGGTGTCGCGTTCGCATAAATGATTTTATGAGCGTAACGGTCGCCGTGCATGCAAAGTATCGAACCATCTGTTGCCTCCGGACCCCATCCGTGTCAGGTGGAAAATTTTGCATCTTTGGTCGCCCGGATAGGCGGAATCCGATTATGATCGATCGTAAACGCGTCGATGATTTCTCCTACAGTGCCGTTTTCGTAGCCGGTATCGTTGCTCGTCAAAGTCCACATGGCAAACTTTCGCAACTGTCTCGAGTCGGCGGGTAGGGAGCCGTCCCAAGCCCGCGAGCTACCGTCAACGTATAATTTTTTCTCCTTACAACGATACGAAGCTCGATCGTCTCTCGCAAGAAATCATCGAAACTCTGGAGATCCGCCATTGAATTCGTTGGGAAGTCACTTTTGGAATCTCTTGGAATCAGCCGCGACAGCGATACGATTCCGTGGCGATACATCCGACACGGGCCGCGCGTTTCCATCGCCAAGATCCGCTATAAGGGGGTGTCTCTGCGATTGCGCGACCCCGTGATTTCCGTGGGCGTCCTCCTCGGGCTTCGATCACGCGAACCCACCCTTCGACGGTACCGTTGCACATGTCGACACGCCTCCAGGAGTCGTCCGTCACCGTAAAAAGCATCAACACGAGGGTTTATCGCGGCCTATCCAAGGGTGGAGAGATTTCGTTCGTCCACGAGTCTTCCGCCGTGTTGGCTCGTGGCAAGACTAACGACCGGCGAGAGGTGGGACGGGAGAAAAAGGGGGTTGCGAGCAGTCTGCGAACGCATCCCCGCGGCAGCGGTGCGCGCTTGACCCGACGAACGACCATATTCCTCTTTCTCATTTCGCTTACTTCGCGAGCAGAGATCTCGTAAATATCGGTCGGAGTCGCTGGCAGAAACTAGCGAAAGGTCGGGAGACGAGGGTCGGATTCGAATCATTATCGGCGCTGCCGGTATCTCCATCCCCCGAAGGGATGATGACTGTTTTCTCTTGCTTTAGCATCCACGCTGCCACGTTGCCTTTTCTTCCTCTTTCTCTGCCCTTCTTTCTTTTTCATTTTTATTTTTCTGGGCCAACGGAGGCACCAACGCGAGTGCATTCAGGTGTTTGGCTGGATATATCATAGAACGTTTCGAGGATGCTGGCATTGTGATTGGTTTTGGAGATACAACCTCTCCGTTGGTTCCCAGGCAAAATGGAATTGAAAGTTACCGAAGATCTTCACATGGTTTATACCGAGTTCTTCCATTTTGAACCCTGTTTTACTTATAAGCGACACAGTATTCGATGTCCCAAGGGTTCTAGATTCTTGAATTTGTCCTAAGAAGATATATAATTTGTCGTCAATTTGGATCAAGTGCAAATCAAACAACGTAAAATGCCAAACGGATTAAACTTCGTTAGGGTCGACCAAATGCAAAGCTAAGAGTAGGTGGCCTGATATTTATCAACGGCTGAACCAAACTACCAGCTGCAATTTCTTCTCGTTATAAAGTGCTCCGTTTGTAATCCAAAAACGAGGCAAGAAATATCGCCTGTTCGGGCACCTATTCAAAGTAGATAAAAATCGAAAAATCGTGAATCGCTCAACGCGTTTCTAGTAGGTCTGCTGCTGCTCTAGTAGCCGGAGGAGAAGGAGGAACGATGACGTTTAACGGTGTGCCGTATTTCTTCGGAGGAACCCCGCCAACGGAATATTCCATGGACGCGGGTTCAACTGGCAAAAAGACGACGTCGATGAAATATGCAGGTTCGCGCGGTTCCTGCGTTTTTTAATTTAACTGTATTCCCCGCGTGGCTAGAGGAATCGCGAGCGAGATACAACTGCATATAATCGAATTTGCGCGGAGCAGATCTTCTCTATGGGCGTTTCCATTACATCGACGGGTAATAAATTACGCCACCCTTACCGCGCAAATACGTTTGAATTTATATCGGCCGGTCCGCTTCCCTTGCCCCATTTACGCATATGGTTTTTCAGCGGACGAGCTTCTCGCTCCAACGACAGCACCGGAGGTCGCGCGCCTCGTCCAATTGATCCTTAACGCTCGCTGAATCGCGTATGAATACCAATTAGGCGTTAAAAGCGTATACACGAAACATTAGCGTAAAGAATATTCACGTTTGCCCTACCATTCGTAAATATTCCGACGATTCGATCGACTTGCAGCAGGTATAAGGTGAAATTTACCAAATTGTATTAAATCGATAACGAATTAGTAATTACAAGCAAAGCTTGGCGCGTGATCGTCAGACTATAATTATAAATGTACGTGATAAATTACCTGCTAAGTAATTAAGAAACGTGCCAATAATTGCATACTGTAGGCACTGTAACTACGTAGGTGTGTATTTATCGCTTAAATATCGCTGTTTGTATTAACATCGCAAGCATTTCCGTCAGTTTGCAAGGCTCATCTTAATCCGACGTCCAATTAAAAAATGAAGCGGTAGATCAATCAGGTCGACCGAAAAGTTTCTTTCGTTTTGTAAGCAAACGATAGATGCACATTTTCCGTTTCATATTATTTTATCGAACTACGTATGATCCGTTTTGTTCTATCGAAATAAACGTCACAACGTTCGACAGATTAGGTTTCGCGTTCGTGTAAAGATGCGTCGTTGCAAAAGACGGGTTCGTGGAAGAAAGAAAGGTCGCTTTTCGGGCGACCCAATAAAAATAAACAGCTTATCGAGCAACTAAAATGAAATTAGCCCCGTAAGATCTGAGAATTACAAAGCTTAGTTTCGTTATCGCGTATCAAGGTATCGCTTTGGAAGGTACAGACGTTTGCGCGTAGCGAAAAGTCGTTGAAAGACGGTATCGCCGCGGAAAAGGAACGATTAAATAAAAGCCGACAGACTCTATTTCGAAATTCAGCCATTTCGAAGTCGCGCTATGCATCTCGGCCGCCGAGAAAGGGTGAATGCCTGGTTCGGGAGCGGGTTAAGTAGCAAACACCGAGAAAAGATAATAACAAACCGTCGTTCTTGGTTGGACCAGTTTGGCGTGGTGTGGCGGAAAAATTGGCCGTCGTATTCACGCAGCTACAGCGAGCAGAACGAACGAAACAAACGGCGGTGGCGATTCCACGCGGCTACAAGAAGGAAAGAGGAGGAAGAGTTTCGTTTGGAAAGGAAAAAACCGAGCGTAGGATCGGCGGAGATGTTCGCCATGCGGGCGGGACGAGGACAAGCGAGACGATTTCTCTCGACAAGCGCCGCGACCAAAAAGCAGAAGTTAACACCAGATGTGCCATTGTGTCACGGACGTGCAGAAGCGTCGGCTGGGACAGAGAAGAACGGGAAAAATCGGGCTGAGACGAGAGAGCGCGGATACGAAAAGAGAATACGAGTATAGCGGAGTAGCAGACGAGTGGAAAAAGCGGGGACAAAAGAGAATCAGCCGGTTGAAAGAGGATGGAAAAGGCTTATGCGGAAACGGAGAGAGAGAGAAGAGGAAGGATGTAGCGCGTAGTTATCGGTACCGTGTCGACGCGGCGGTAAACAAGCGGTGCGGGACGAGACGAGGATGAAAGAGATGGAAAAGGAAGGACGAGGAGAACGAGGGAAGAGAAGAGAATGGGGGAGAGAAAGAGAGGGTTGGGTGAAGGGGCGCCTGCGTGGGTGTGCCGTCGCGGCGGTGTAACCACCGTTTCGCCAACACAACCCCTTCTTCGTCGCTTCTACCCGCGACCTCGACTCACCGACCAACCCCTCCAGCTACCTCGTCGTTTCGAATTCGGCTCCGTGCAATCCTCGTGCACAACCCTGCCCCTCCTATGAAAAGCCGCTCACAAAGGCCGACGACAGCTCCCTCTCATTGTCTCCTCGGCACCGGCCGAGATCTCTCAAACGTTTGTACGGTTAAATGGGCTTAAACGACATACGCCCGCGCATTTGCGTGCACCGGTCCGTGCTCGTTCTCTCTGAACCTTTCAAGTCCGTTTTCCCTTTCTCGCAGCCAGAGGGATAATCAAAAGTAACGCGATCCCCGGAGATCGACGACCATACCGTGTGCACCACGGACTTATGACTTTGCCGCGGATCGAACCGGGACACAGGGTGCTTAGTGCCTGGTAATCGCAGGGGTAATACAGCGTATGCAGAGAGCACGGTGGAAAATTCGCGTGGAAAAGGATTGCTTTGTTTTATTCGTTCCGATTGTTGGATTATTTGCAGCTTTAGCCTCTTAAACGCGAACCTGATTTTTCGCTACGTTAATCAAACGTTAATCCGACGATTTATTTGTATCTATTACGATTTTCGCGGACCGTGCCAAGACGCCAAGCGAACATCAGATGGAACGTGTAAATAAAAGGAGCGACGTTTTCTATGTTATCGGATAGAGTTCACTGGCAGAATGGTCTATATTGTTTGATTTACTGTTCGATTATTTCTCAAGGCGTTATTTAATAACGAACCACGAATCCAGTCGATATAAACAATCGTGTGCTATACTTTGAGGGAATGACGTGGCTCGTTTCAACCCCACCCTACTGGTTAATTTCGTAATTAAGCTGTGTAATTACCGTAATTGTTCCCGTTGCTATGTTTCTCGACCATGATTTTACAGCTTTAGCGACGCTTATTAGACGAAATATTGCTTCCAATTAACAATAATAATTTTCTGTAAATAATCTGAATCATCTGGACGTTTGTTCGTTGCGTTCAGCTGTGTAATTTAACTAAGCAAGCTTACGACTTCTCACAGATATAATTCCAAGTCCCTTTCGCCGTAAGTTCTTTTCTCGATGAGAAACCGATATACGCACGCGAAAGCGATAATTTGCTGTTTCAAGGAGAACGCGATTAAGCAAAGTGGCGAGAATCAGCCGAAGCTACCTCTTACGGATGCAGATGCTCAACGAATTTCCATTCCACGCTTTGTGCTACGCAATTTGTAGAAAGACTTACCTATACGCTTGTATCTTCGTACACGATAGAAAAGGAGAAAAAGGAAAGGAGAAAAGGGAAAAATTGTGGCACAGATCAAGTATCGTTGGGATAAGTATCGACAGAGGAAGGGAGCGATCGTTGCTGGCAATAAAATAAATCCAACCTGCCTAACCAACGACATTAATAAATCCAATATCTTCCGACCGATAAAACGGCAACCGAGCCGTCGAATTCGTTTCCTACCCTTCTGGTCGATCCTGGCCTGGCAAACAGTTGGTCCGCATGACGAAAAATCATCGGGAATTGTGCAAACACGTATAAAATGTGCACAATGTGTCCGCGGGGCCGGCTAATATGCGAATGGTTCATCGTGCCACGGAGAACCCTCGATAAAAAGCTCACGGTCCTCTTCTTCCCTTCTTTACGTGGGGTGAACCTCTGGAGGAAAACGCCAGTCACTTTAACAGGCTTTATCGATGATTACGAGATTGACAAATGATATTGATTCGGTCTCCACGCAAGTATCACACTTATGGCGATTTTTCGTACCAATGATCTCATTGTTAGACTTTGACGAGTTGCCGGAAAGAAATGGTACAAAATTAATGTAATTAAAATGCAAGCGCGAACTTAGATGGCGAGCGAACATCCAGTCTGTCGCTTGTTGGTAATAAAATCGCATCGATGCACCCGTTTAAAGTTAAGTTGCAAATTACGTTAGACAATTTATTTCTCAGCGTCTATGAGATCGTTTCGTAGCTAAAGTTATAAATTTTCCATACGATATAGGTTCGATTTCGAGCCTGTGATGTATCCGTTTCTTTAATATTTGATTCCGTTTATTCGTATTTGAATAATAATTCGATATACGCGTAAACAAGGCGGATGATATTCTAATTTAGGCGAACGTGGCTTATCCTTAGGATACAATACGGATTACACAGCGATCGAAGAAGATCGTTCGTTAAATTATCGCACGAACGCAGAATGTGGATAGCTACGCATGGCTGAAACAGGCGCCACGCAAGTAAGTGTGCCAAATGGGCTTCTCCACGAGGATGGATGACGGTCCTATGCTTAAATTATTTATGCGCGCCGCCCATTGCGTGTCCTGCATATCTACGCGCTGGCTTAGGCATATGGGGACATTAGCTACCCCATTAACCATTTTATCCGAGTATTCTTTCTATCCTAGAATCTGCCTCGGTCGAGAATGACCCATGACGGAACAGTCACCGATCAAAATGTAACTGCACGTGATTAATGTTCGTTGCTTTAACGATACGCGTAAAGGAATATCGAGGTAAACGAATAAAAGTTATTTAAATACACGTACAAATAAACGTGCGAAGAAAATGTAGCAAATTCGTAAATGTTTTCTCATATGTGTATTCGATTAAGTTAATTTATTTTGCTGCTACTCGTTGCTTTATAGCTTATGATATTTATATTTTGTTGTTTATCATTGCTTACCAAATAATAATATATACGTTTGTTATATTTGTTCCTAAAGGTATACTTACAGTTTCGAGGAAATAAGCAGAATTGTACAGGGATCTTTCGAGTACACGCGTTTCGTATTTTCGATAACGTCAAAGTACTTATCTAGACACGTGCAAGATACGCCAGATCGATGCATCAACGATCCATTTTCATATTTACGCACGTCGCAAACTTAAACTTGACGCTAAGGTTTAAAAGATAACGCCTGTGCCGTCACTTTTCCTCGCTCCTCCATTTACGCAGTCGAATGCTGTACCTCAATATCGTCTACAGTTCGCCGTGTTTCATCCGCCGTAGCTGCTACACTGGCGGATCAACGGGACGTTCGCGTTAAAATTTGTCGCCGAAGCAAGATAGTATCTTGGTTGAAAACGTATTGGAAACGGATGACCAAGGTCGTAATCCTCGCGATAGCTGTCGCGTATTCTCCGTAATCGATAATCGTTTCTATCACGTCACCCACTCGTGCCCTCTTAGCCTACTTGCTTCGAGCGTTCCACGTGTGACCGCACACCCTTGTCTCGAAGGGTGTTCGCGTTACACGCACACACGTCATATAGGATACAGTATGTAGCCACGTAACGCCGCTCCGCGCCGGCTGGTACATGTATCAGGGGGGTTAGAACATTTAGCGAGTACATTAAGGAAATTGCGTGGACTCTTCGCACCGCTCCCTGTCACAGTCGGGTCGCTTTCGCATTCTTCCGTATTAACCGCACGCGCGAGGGGATCGAGCGAGGGTCGCCTCTTTCCAACCGACACGAAAAGCTCTCGTGCATACGCGCTACCTCGTTTCTGGATGGACGACTGGATCTCCGTCCAGTCCCTGTGATCTGCAGAACTGAAAAAGATGCGCGGTCACGTGTACCTATCGTCGCAGGTACTTTGCCAGTCGCTATATCTCGTTTTATGTAGCGCGCAAACAATTAACGTAAAAGGTCTTGCAACAGTTTCCTTAGAAGAAGCAAATTCGATTAAAAATGACGCAAAACCTAGTGTACGCTCGTATACGACAAATCGTGGAAAATACAACGCAACGTAATTCCACGATTTACGTACGACGATGCGAAATCGATGTATCTTTAACGAGTAAAGGATGAGTCTAAAGGTGAAAGGACGAATGCGCGGAGTATGGTGCGGATACCGAAAGAGATTCAGAGACAAAACGGCTAACGCAAAAGGTACGCAGCGACGACGAAGCTAAACGCGAGAAAGTTTAGAGCAGCGAAAGCAAACGAGAATGCGGAACAAAGGAACAAAAGACGATAGACAGGGACGGGGAATAAAAATTCGACGGGAAATAGAAGAGAGACAGAGAAGAGCCTCGTAGGGAGGGACGTGTGCCGGCAGACCCTGATGGGACAAGTAGGGTCAAGAGAACTAAAGCAAAACTACCGGGATAGGGGTGTTAAGGGGACGATATACGTCTCTGGCCGAGGAGGGAAGATGATTTTAATCTACTATCGGTCGACTGGGTGAAACTGGCTTCTCGTTACACGCTTGTTTAGAAGAGACGAACTCTAAATTGATTCTCTACGATTGTCTCCGCTTTTGCGATACCGATAAACTGCGCGGACCGAGTTATTGAAATGAACGCAGTAAACGGTATTGTTACTTGGAGAAATAATTTATAAATAAATAAATAAATAAATAAATTGCTCACTAGGTATGCCGCCTCGTTAGGCAATTCGTAGCGTCTAACGTTGGTAAGAAAATATCGTGCGATTTGAGGTAGAATTTTTGTTACATCATCTACAATTTTATAATTAAACACAGTCACGCAATAACGGAACCGGAAAGGAAATACAGATGTCTTTGACGTCAGGCTGCTTCCATTTTTCTTTCCGAGATCGACAAACAATCCGGTACCGTGATTTTTATACAAAGCGCAACGTTACGGGTTTTTAAACACAGATATTATTTCCGGGAAAGGTCGAGTCGCCGGAAATCAAAGGGCCGCTAGGTGGACGACGCGGAGACCACGTTATTAATATTTTTTTCGTTTGCTTCAGCGAGCACAGCTGCCGTTCCTCTATATTTTCTTTTACCCGTTCGCGTTACGATTTTTAGTCGGAGGGCTTCTAATGAAAATCTATTCTGGGCTGTTCCTTTGAGGCCGCGTATTAAGGGGGTTGGTTGCGTCGATAGCAAGTTCCCTGTGGAACACGTTTTCGATCAAATTCTTTCGCCACGCTGACACACGATCATCGAAAGAACAACAAACCGATAATTTGAGTTCCTGACCGTTTTCGTATTTAAAAATCATTCGCGAGAAATACGATAAGTCGGGTTTTCGGCCTTTTACGAGTAAGTTCGGCGTTAAAATCATTTTTGGTAACCAAGGATACGAAATCGTGTTTAAATAGCTGTCTTTAAATTCTTGAACTCGTGTTAAATTATTTCATTTAATCCAATATATATATATAGTTGTATACATTGTTACAAAATTGTGTAACTTTATCATCCAGGTATTTTCGAAAAGATTGCACCTTTGAATCTAACAACGCGAACAGACAGAGTTTACATCGTCGTAAGTAGGTTTTATTTTTGATATTCCCAATTAGCCACGGAAATTTCAACCATTTTTACGACCGTATAATCATTTTGCTTCTTGCTATTGACACACAGGTATCAATCAACGAAATTGCCATTCATCATTTTCCATTAAAACGATTGCTTAGCTGTTTGTATATTGTAGTTATTATTATATCAATTATCAAGATCGATAGTTTCCGATAAGTGGTGTCGTATAATTAATATTCTTCCTATTATACCCATCGTTCCTGTTAGTTAGTATAACCATAACGAGGAAGTATTTGTCAGATTATATAAAAATAGAAAAATATCTTCTTATCGAAAAGGTATCGGTATTCGATAGATACGACTTTCGTGTAACATTTCCACTCTTTAACGCGTCTCCTCCCTTAAATACGTTAACGAACCATTGACTTTTCACGGTAAAAGGGTTAAGGGAATTGTAACCGATACGCTGTTTATGGTAGTACGAGATCCTAGAAGCCAACGGTGTCGAACGAAGTAACGAGATACTTGAGCAATTCATTGACTTGTGGAATCATTGGGAACGTTGCGTGGCGTCGCGTCGTTCAACTACTTCTGACGGGAAGCACGAAGGATACTAATTGTGAGGAAAGGGAGAACACTGAAAGGCTTCACCATCTGTCTATCGACACGTGCCAAGCTCCATTAAATATAGGCAATTCGTGATTGCTTAAATTCGCGATAGAAATTTCCGCGATAGAAGTTTGGATAGACGTTTCCTTAGCTTGATAATAAAAATTCCGTTTGTAACATAAATAAATTTTTAAACATCAATATATAACGATAAAACTGACGTTTGCGATTGACTCGGTGCATGCGATCATCGCGTTGTTTAACAAATCGTTTGTTTTTCAATTTCTTAACTTCAAATTCAATGGATAGAGAGACATGCCACGTTAATGCGAACAGCGCTATTTACATAAATGATAAATATACTTAGCTCTATATACACGCGATGAATAATAAAATGTGCCATTGCTGTGTTTTTTTCTAGGTAATTTCAATTTGACTATTCCATAAGAAGATTAGTTGTCGATAAATCATTGATTCAAATCGTGTTAGTTTACTATTGTTTTTAAAATTATCGCCGACAGCAAGAAGATCATTGGAATGATACCATAATCGTTGCTTATCGCGTCATAGAGTAATACGTAACATTCAGACTATTTCTTTCGAAATGTTTCCAGACGTTTTCTTTGACGGGTTCGTAAACCAATAGAAGGTACATTGACGTTTATTTAAATTGGTGATCTCGTACGGAAGTTGTAATTTGCTCGGAACTGATGAAACATCAATGACTAGCTAGAAAGCAGCTGCTTGGAAACAACTATCAAAGTAGTTGAAGTTTCAGCTGTTCGTACTGTTCGTTCAGAAAGGGTAAATAAGCGCTCCAATTTTTAATTTGCACCACCGTACGCGCTAGCGAATCGGTAGACCAACAACGGGATCGACTGCATTCACCGTGTAAACTATATCAGATTCGTGAAATACTTGCACACTGTTTCCATAGATAAGCGTGTAATTAACATTTCACTTTCCGATATCAAAGTTTCGTTATCTCCTGAACTGTATAGCTTGATATTAATACAGCTTTATCGTAATAAAATACAATAACCCAGCGGATACCTAAGTAACGTGCAATTGAAAATAGACGAACGTACATTCCTGCAGTCGTAGCTTGCAAGAGATCGAAACAGATTAACATAAAGTTACATTGCTGCTGTGCAAGTGAACGATCTGCGTAAGAATTTCTACCTGTTCGTTGCCGTCGTTGTCGAGTACACTGTTTAATCGTAAATAGAAATTTCCAACGTTGGCCGTTTTCCAATATCCTGGCTTCCTTTTATCAGACCATCTCTGAAGCGTCCTCTCGAAGACTAATCTTCACCGGAGTCGGTTTCCGTTGGTTTCGACCGAGCCTCCGTCCTCGATTCTCACATTATATCACCAGGGTGTCCCTGGAGATGTAACAAGCCGAGCGAATTCACGGGGGAGTTATGGGAACGGCACTGCAAACACCAAACCCAAGAGTATCCGATGTACTCGCTAGCATATTGCAGGAGGCGCCCGTAGGGCTTACCGTGCTAGAAGTCGACAACGAACGACAGTCTCGCAGAGAAATATTGTTGGAGAGAGGGAGATATACTAGCTTGGGAATAGAGGACGGGAGAAAGAGACAGCGAGAATACGTGGATCCACTTATGGGGCAGCGTGCAAGTGTTACGACCTGCTATTGTGTTCACGGTCGTTGTTCATGGCTGTTCTTATTGCACACTTGACACGTTATACGATGGCACCCATGGGCACCGTAGGGAGTTTTCGCGATTTGCCTTCTCACGGTGAAGATCGAAAAAAATATCGATGCCCCGTAGCGGGATACCATGAGAATTTTTAATTCCATCGATCGTGCACACGATGGAGCTGCGCGCTGCGAAACGACTCTGATAGTAGACTTTGTACGATCTATAGGTTTGGATAAGGGCGGTTTCAGCGTCCAGATTAATGCGTTCAACCCTTAAGAGTTGTTTCCATACACCCACGTACTTTCCATTCCATGTACTTGTATCGTATGCGTATCGTGTACTTAATTCTCCCGGATTTTCGAGCTAATACGACGATTTCCTACGGGGATAAAAAGACTGCAACGACGATGGATTTTGGATAAATTTTGTTCCGAGGTTCGAAAATGGTACGGCCACGTCGATGAAAAATTTCCAAAGAATATTCCAGGATTCCGGTGCCTCTGTGAGAAAAAGTTAGGCAGTCTTGAGTTCGCTCGCCGACCGTGCGTCAATCCATCGAACGTGGATTATCGGATGACAGAAGGATAACAACTCTTGTAAATGGATTAAACACCGCCCGCGCGAACTGTGGGAATTATCGAAGATCGATACGTTAAGCTACGCTCGACCTGGATTTTCCTTCAGCTTTAAGCAGCAGGAGCCACGACGCGTTCGAAGATCGGACAAGTTAACCAACGTTGAAGGATTCCACGGTGAAGACAGACAGAGTTCTTGGCAAGACATCGTGGATATAACGTATCGAGGAATTGTACGGAAGTTTGGAAAGACTGGAATTGAACCGAGAGAGGTTCGTCGATAATTTAAAATAACCGATCGATGGGGAAATAATTCCCTGCATAAAAAATTTGTTATCGCGACAATATTAAACAAATTTGGAGATTAGCGGTATGATCGTGATTCCATGTCCTACTGGGCACTGGAATTACAATAAATATTATTACTAAAAAGATAAACGATATGATACTTGTATTTAATTGATAATTAACAATTAAAGTTTAGCGTACGTTGATCAGTACGCAGAACGAAACGCTGCGATCCTACAAGTTGGGATCGTAGTTTTCCAAGATTTCCAGTTTTCCACGACGTTAGTGCATGGAATAGCAGGAATGAGATTTTTCTACGACAAAGTTACGCGGCGTAGCGCAATCACATGCCACGGTAATCATCAGGGTTGTGCAACAGCGAGTTTCACGGTTTCCATGGCAGAGAGAGAGAGAGAGAGAGAGCACGTATGGGAAGAGGCTCCGCTCCGTTCGAGGGTGTAGAACTCTGGAAACGAAACGGCGGCAAATCCCCCGGGAAATCAGAGAGGCACGGGACTTGGCCCATCTACGTACTACCGGATGGATCGCCTTGGCTCTGCATTTCGAGGATACGTTCCCGGTTTACGAGCGTTGACATTAGCTGCGTTATTTGTTGCAAAGCAACAAGGAGCTGTTTAAATTTAAGAGGGACGATCTAACGATCGATGGGCATCGATGAGCGTCGATCGGTGATCGAATCTTGAGCCGAACGAAACGCATGTGAAACGAGGAGGAAAGTGGCGCTTATCTATAGCTATCTGTAGCGTTTATTTTATAATTCCACTTTTATTTACACTTTCGTACATAATTAATTCCGCGAAAGTAATTTCAGTTGTTTAAAACAGGTAAACTAAAAATAAGACGGCGTGCTATATTGTGATCGATAAGTTTAATAAAACTTATTTGCAATTCGATATACACGCATACCCAATGCTTCTTGCCAGCGTATTTATCTTGAATATCGCGTTACGATCGAAATGATACGATACTGGCTATTATTCGCTGCCAGAGTATTATACAAATTAGCTAATTAAGTGTATAATTTCATTTTAAAATCTGAAATACGATCGACTTTCGTGTTATTTTTATTCAGAGCCGTGTGTCGAAATGAAGATTACCGTTGCAAATTTTATTTAACCAGTGTATACACATATATATATATATTTCATGATGATTGGATAGAAGCAATTCGTTCGATTTGTTTGCGTCATTATCCACCGATTCGAATCGAAGTCACGTATACGACACGCGTGAAGTTACACAGAACTTGATAAAATCTTCTTCTATTGGCGCGTAAATTTTAGCCCAGTGAAAAGAGTTATTCGTAATATTTAATCCTCAACTATATTTGTAAGCTGCGAATATTCGTACGATTAAGATATTTTTAAATTACTTGGATCGCATTGCGGATGATTTATGCGAGTACATGTATACATGAATAATACTCAGAATAATCGTAGAATGAAAATTCTGCACTCTACTTTCAACTAAATTTTGAATCGACAATTCACGAAAAGTGTTGTCACTTGAAATTTGATCGATTCGTAAAATATCTACCAGAAATCATTTCGTAAGAACATAAATTCGTGTTTCATAAATTCGAAAAATACTGGAACCGAACTGTCCGTTAGGGTAATGATAAAGTTCGGATTTACAAAGAAGAAACACAGTCCACGCGTTAAAGTCTCCATGAAAAATACATAAATGTCCATAGGTTCGTGACAAGCGAACGGTATGACTCGTGTCACGTGCGCGACATTTATCAACGTCGGATCCTTCAAAGGACCAAAGGACCTGCTTTATCTCTACCTTTTTCCAAAGTCCCCTCTGGCTCTCCTCGGATGCACGCACTTGAATCGGCACGTGACAGGATAATTGTGTCCATTGATGTCTCTCGATCGATAACGCTTGATAAATCTATCGAACAGGTTGCCGACACGGATCGACAGCAGGTGATTCGAATGATCGTTTCGCATTGTTCGTTTAACCTTCGAAATGAAGCGATTTCGAATGACCGAGCAGAGAGTGAGGATTGTTCAGTTTGTGGTTTGACGCGATGTTTGCCTATATTTTCGAGAATCTTTGAACAAGCAACAAAGTAGTAATCTTGCTTCAAGATTATTTAGAAGATCGTAAATTGGTACAATTGCAAAATGACGATGCCCTAAATTCTATATAAGTAACTTTTCGTTGTTTTCTCACTCGTGTAGCTAATAATATATGCAAGAAATTGTAAGCGATTCTAAGTAAAAGAAGAAGAAGGTTTAACTTAAAATTTCCTACATTTTTACATTTAATACATTTAATTTCATTACTAAAAACAATTTGGCTCTCGTAAACTTGTAACAACTTTCAATCTTACTATTTTAGATATTTGTTTCTTCATCGGAAAGATAATGGATAGGTAAAAATTGCCAGTTTTTTCGCCACGAAAGTTTCGATTTATATCTCTAAACATAAGTTTACCAAGGTCTTTTTACTTCAATTATTATCAGGTAAGATTGCTTAATGCTTTCATCGAAATTAAATTCGGTGAAATTATTTTCAAAGAAATATTTGTCGGTCGCGGTAGGTTTCAATTTTATCATCCAGGGCTTCCACTTTTTACGCCGCAACAACCTTCTTTACGATTCTCAATGGTTTCACGAAGAAAGGGTCAAACATTCTCGCTTTCCTCGGTTCCAGTGAAAAGCTATGAAAACAAGATCGAGTTAAACCCTTGCTCGCGTCTCATGCATAAACTTTAATCAGAGAATTTTTCTGCTTCCGAGGATAATCGTTTCGCCGGATGCCCCCGTTGGTCTTAATTATTCCGGCTACGGTAAAATGCAGTAATTAAGGGAACGTCCAAGTTTTCCCGAGGGATACCGCAGTCGGATGAAATCCAGATCATTCCCTTTAACCCCCCAGGGACACGGAGTCCCACGATCAAGAAGCTCGTGCCAATTTTTTGATCTTATCGGTGGCCGCAGGACAGATTCGAAATTGATTATGAAAATAGTCGCTTTTTCCAAGGGTAGATCGTTATCGATTATACTCGTGCAACTATCAAATTGATTTTAGCAAATTGTCATTGGCGAGATTTCCATCGATAATATTCTTTCAGCTATACAAAGCGTTTCAGGCAGATCGGACAATGTGTTAGAACGGAAAACAAACAAGTTTTACATTTAATTAATCGTTTATGTTTGGCAAGCTGTAACAAACAAAGCCACGGCTAACGAAGAAAGGATTTACTTCTTCGATCTTCGTGTATCTGGTCGGCTAGTTTTCCAAGCTTGGATTCGCGCAACCACGTCCTGAATGTGGCTGCACGGGCCTGCCTATTACGCTAGTTCATCGCTTGGCAGGTTGAGTAATCAAGCGTAATGCTTTCGTGTTTCGAGCACGCTCTATTTGCACCACGCATGATAGCCAACGCTAATAACGTCCCATGAGGACCTAATGTCGAGCCTCGCTCCGCTTATAATCCAAACTGTGCGTGCGCGTCCGCGACTTTTCGTTTCCCTTCCTACGCTACACACGTTGCAATCGTTAAGTTATTTTCTTCTTTTCATTCTTGCAACCACTTTAAATACCTTCCTACGAACGGGTGTCAGAATTTTTCTAGTTTGTCGCATTTGCACGCGTATCGTTGGTACCTGAGAGTACGGAACAAACGTACTTTGCAGACTATTTGCAAATAAATCGTAGCTTTCAGGAAAGATATAAATAGTATATAAATAGGCGATTCGAGTTAATATTTGTAGATTTTTGGAAGGATTTTGCTAAACATCTCGAAAGGGAGTCGTACATTTATTTTGTTACCTATTTGTAACGAACTGTTGAAGGTCACTGCTTTTAAGAAAACTCTACATCTGGTCTTTTTAGCTTTCTAAAGCATTGAAGCCATCGACAGCGCATAGACAAAAGACTGCGACGAAGGCAGGCCATAAACAATCGAAAGGCGACGTTGGCTTCAGGGTTTTTCAGTTATAGAGTAACACTGCTAGCGTACGGATCTGGACCAGCTCATATTATTATTCCAATTTTTTGTACTTTTCACTTCCGTATTTCAAATATATTTTTCTACCTTATAATTTATCCACGCGTCTCTCTCATTATACATCTAATAACCTTAACACGAACAATAGGCCGAACGATACTTTGCAAAAGCGTAAGTATTTTTTCTGTCGCTTGATATTTTTAATCGAACTTTTATAATCTTTCGCTAAAGGTTACTGAAAATATGCGTATTTTTGCCAAGGGAAAGATATTGTGCGTATCTATTTATTTTCATTAAATCATATACGCGTAGTGTGGCATATTTATATGCCATTATAATATATCGTTTAAGAAAATAATTAATTTCCAAGATCTGTTAAAGGTAATTCAAGTAAGCTTACTTTAGTTGAATCTTCACGGTTAATTATCGCCTCGAAATTGATCCATAAAATTTCGTAAAGATTAAGGGTAACACCGTTCAACGAAAATAGTTTCGAAGCCTGCATAATTAAGCAAATAGCGGATGCCTGACCCTTTTAGCTTCGACGAGTATCGTTAAACTTACCAAAACGTGGAGTATAATTATTAATGGACCCATAACGTTTTAGCGTTCGCGACACTAGTGGGATTTTAACAAAGTCCTGTCAAATAAAAGGAATTTTTCAACCAACTGTCCGATATGAAATGTATAAAATATGAAACGATATTATACGTTCGAACTACGCGTAATTATTAAGAATAAATCGGGAGTTTTTCATACAATTCTCAAACATGATACACTGCCGTAATAAATTTCTATATTCTAAAAATCTCCCACGTAAAGATATAGTTAAACACGTACGTTATATACACGTACGGGCTACATTTAGGTCATCTGCCTGATAAAGCTCTACCGTACGTAAATTTCCATAAGCATATCATGCGTGATATACGTCGCTACAGTGGTTACTAAAAAATGGGCTATAAATCATGAATTACGATTCATTACTATAATTACACGTGAGTGGCACGCGTACATGCTCTTATCGGACAACCGATGGTCGATGTACGTGTAACGCGACTCTTTAGCGCATTTTATAAATAAACAGGGACGCGCGAATATCGCGTGACTTTCTTTTCTACACCAGCTTCTGCTGTGCGACTTTCTACGTGGTAGAATACATATTTCGCACGTGCTGCGTAATTTGCACAGGCAAGTGAAATACGTATGTATCTGGTACGAAGGTTGAAATTTTTACGTTTTCCTCTTATCTTCTACGTTCTATGTAAATTGAATCACGCGAGACCGCTGTATTTCTTTCTCTAATGAAAATCGTGAATGTTTGCGACAGATCGTTACGCTAATTATCAGTTGAACTTGAATACAGCTTTCAGGTTTTCTAATCGTATACTAATCGGTGAAACGAGCGTAACAAAAGAAATTGAGTGTTGTAACAGTGGTCGGCATGAAGATATCGTTGAGAATCGAGAATCCTAAAATACGATAATAGAAAATTAATAAATTCACGGAAAGCGAGCAGTTCGGTACCCAATTAGAAGAAGTACGTCGTCTGTTTAAAGTTAATTAAATTAAAACTCTCTTCCCTCAAAACTCACGATTCTTTCTTACCGCTACTAATCGAGTACTATCACGTGTATTTCGAGTGTCTCCTGAGAATCTATCTACCTATTCCGTGTAATGTAAATTATGTAATTCGTAATATCATACGATTATCGTAAATAGAAGTGGAACAATAGCTCCTTTGCCCAGAAATTCGTGGTTTCTTCTCTGCGTACTACCACGGGTATCGTTTCTCTTCAAACAAGCCGTCGATGTCTCTGTCAGAAAATACCAACCCCGATACGTCAACTCGACCGAACAAACACACATTTGTAGGCTGGTAGGTACAAAAGTCACTGGCATCTCTCGTCTCCTAGATTCTAATCAAGGGCTGCGTGTACCTATTAGGGACAGTCATTGTGCGTGGGTGTACCGTGAATACGAGCAACAGGGGAGAGAGAAAGAGCGTGCCTCTCCCCTTGGCGTCGTAACGCTCCGACGAAAAGCATAGGGGATGACTTACTACCCGGCGAGAACGTCACTTGTCACGTCCGATTATGTGTGATTCCCTTATTTCCAGGTTGCAGATATCGCGATCCACCGCGTGTAGCAGCGTGTTTTGTGCAAAGTACGCCAGACACCCTCTTTGCTCCGATTTTCTAGCATCGACGTAGCTGCGACTATCTAAACGCGCTCGCCTGTTCCGCGTCTGCGCCGCCATTCTTCTCTGTTTCTGTAATTGCCCTTTTGAGGGGTGGCTCTCATTGTTCGCGCTGAGAACCGATGCGAATAATGCCGAGAAACGCAGTCGCTGATCAAGAGAAGCTTTACTTCGATAGAAACGAACGATCGAGTTAAAATCGCACAGATCTTTCGCTGAACTCGTTTCCTTATATCAAATCGATCGGATCGATGTTACGCCTAGTGTCGAATATACAAACCGTTTACGGTTTAATGCTTCGAATGATTTGATTTTGATGATGATGATGACGATTTCTCAGAATTACTTTAGTTCTCATAAGCGTGCCGATACTCACGAACCTCCAGAAAACAAGCAGAGAATCCCTTGGACTAACGATTTATTCATCTTGGAACCTCGTCGAAGGAGGAGGAGGAGGAAGAAGAAGAAGAAGCAGGCCAAGAGCCTAACATAAAAACGAGCGCAACCCCTGTGTGGGCTTCCAGAAGTTATCGGGCTACTTCCGAACGTTAAATGTTATATCCACTATCTTGCAGATCGTGCATCTGTCGCGTATTTCGGTGAATCACTCCGTTCATGGACGGTGGGCGCTGCTCTACATTATGGCTTCTACAGTCCACGGGTGTTCCGGGATATTGCGTTCCCGTTATAGACTTCGTAGTACACGATGGTCAGCTGCGGAAGCGCTCGTGCCACGGGTGAAACCATAAGGCCTGCAATTATGGGGTTTGCGGTTGCCCCGTGATGATTTGTTAGGACGATCCCTGTAATTAACGGGATGACTTTCAACTCCGTCTCGGCTTCTGCACGGCCGAAATCTTCTCGCGTGATTTTCTTTCCACGGCTGCCTTCCTTTATTTTAACGAGGCGATCTTTCGTTCTTTGATTTCTTTCTAGAACGAGTTATCGGGTTACGTAGTTCTAAACCTTGTCCTCCGCTAACATCGCTGTAACGACTTTGATAATGTAAGAACGTTTATTTGGCTTTCTTTTTAATTATAAAAAAAAAAAAAATGAAGAAGAATAAGTCGATCTATCATCTTTATCTATTCGAAACATCGCTTTTTGTTTTAAAATACTTTGTTGTAGAGGAATACAATGGATCAATGATATCAGAAAATTCTTAGATCACAGAGACGCTGTATGTGATAAAATAAGAAATAAATACCTATGGCATAAAGATACAGTTTTATTTATTTTAGAAACTATTTTTTCGAGTTTATCAGACTTGGAAAATGTATGCTGAAGAATGAAACGTTTGTAGCAGGAAAGAATTTGATAAAATTACTGATACAAGATTATCTGTAGAAGAATTATCGATGTCAAGATATGGTAGACGTTGGATGTATCTTCCGAGCTTTAGTTTTCTAAGTTCCTTCGATTCCTACTTCTTCCATCGTATCAGATTCACCTGTTTCGCTTTTCTCTATATCGCTTCCGAGGAAAATATAAAACGTTAAAACCGTAAATCTAAAAAGAATTTAATAACGCTGACATCTACACGCGTGTACAACGAATGAAAGTATTCTTCGTTAATTGTTGAAATATTTTTGGAATTCAGATTTGCCGGTGTAACGTATGCCACTTTAGATCCAAGTAACTTTAACGATAAATCTAAACAGCGTCTAATAATAATATTGAAAATAACGAAATAATATTTAATATTTATAACGATATAATACATAAAAATGTTCATTTGTGATATATTCCATCATTCCAGTGGTACGTTATTTCGTCTCCACTAAAATATCACTTTTCATTAAAAAGCAAATGGAAAACAAGAACATCCGACGTATTTGATATTCCCAAAAAATCGCGGAACAAAAGGACACGTTACGCTCGTATGCTGCATCTCTTAATATTATGCAACGCGTATGTGAAATATGTCACTATACGCGTATCAACACAGCGGAATAGTTGATATCACGTGTGTATTAACTCCGAATACCTCTACACACTCGTTCGTTCGTTCTCGTATTTTATGTAAAATAGAAACATCGTGCAAATACTGCGTTCCACGTCCATTACCACTCACAGGTATCCGAACGTTTCCTTATTTTCGACAGGATGCGATTTCATTAGCCGGTTAGGTGATTAAAAAATCAACGATAAATTTACCTTATCCCTGTACAGTGCGTTTCTCGTGTCTAAACGAGATTCATACCGATTAACCGGCCGAAAAAGTTGTTGACCGCGAAAAAATTTTCGATTATTTGTTTTAATTAGCCAGCCTGATATTAATTTGCATGTCGCGTAATTTTGTTTACCAAAAACGCTGGTGCGCGGAGTCGACAATCGATATGAAGCACCAGGGCAGCCCCCGGAGAATCGCGATGTGTATTTTCAGAAGCACACCCTCGTCTGAAAAGTTTTGTTTGCATGCGCTGCCTTTCATCGGGGATATTTACCGTTTGATCTTATTATTTCATTCGTCTAAATTTAAACACTTGAACGTGCCCGTGCCCCATCGACGCCCCTGTGGCCACAAGGCTGATAATTGAATTGGAGAAGCTCCGAGGAACGTTCGATTCCGCTGGGCGAGTTTCCTCTTAGATCCCAATATCTGCCCCGTTTTTTTTCTCAGCTGTTTTCCGTTTCACCAGTTCCTCGGATGACACTGGCGATATTGTCGTGTTTACTATCGTCATACGCTTGATAACGTGTACATTACGTATTTTACGTACTATACGAGATAATTCATCGAACAACGAGAATCGTACGATCTTTTGTTCGATGTATCTTCGTCTGAAACGCAAGTAAGCAATACGATCTTATAGTTCAGTAAGCCGAAGTTTACATATTTCATTTCCGTTAGAAGCTAAATGACATTTACGGGCAACGACGAAAATCCGCAAGAGCATCCTAAGCGTGTTCTCAGACGAATGGAGCGAGGAAAAGCGAGCTAAGCCGCAGGAAAGTAAACCGATTCGTTAACCACGCTATAGTCACGCCGGTGTAAGCCAAGCCAAACATTGACATGTTCAATCATTTCGATCTCTCCACCTACCATCGCTTGACGAGCCCACGAGCCCCGTGCGCTACACGCGCTCAAAGACCAACAGGAAAGAGAAAGAAGACGACAGAGGTCGAAGAGAGAGAAGAATAGCAGCGTTCGCCATCTGGCGTCGAGGAAGGGCCCCGCCACCAAGGGGTAGAAATTGAAATGAAAACAGCAGAGTCCACCCCCGGTTTTGTCTCCTGTGCTCTCGTCAATGAGGGCTATTAGGGGACGATATGTTTTTCTTCTTTCACAGATTTCTACTCGATGCGTTGACTTTCGACTTGTCAGCAGGATACACGATATACCTAAGTAGGTGCTTGTCTTCTGTATCGATGGATCGAGAATTCATCTGGACTCAGCGGTCGCCTATAGGTTCGTACCTGCTTCGATTGAAAATTATGCAAAAGGGTTGAGAGAAAAACGAATCGATATCCGTGTCAATTACTGACATCGCGTTACAAATTGTCATTATTCCAGAGGAATCGAACGATAGATTCATCCGCTTTTTAGAAAGCAAAAACGAGTACGTTTCTCTCATTCTCATCTCGTAACGTTATTAGCGTTCGTTCGATTAATTGTCTTTATAACGTCGCGTCCGCCGTATCAATCGACAGTGGTATCGTTCGACGGGTGGTCGAGTAATCCGCTTCGGATTATTATTAACGCAACAATGACTGGAAGCTCGAGAAATTCTGTTCGAGAAAAAAAGAAATGAAAAGCTTACGGGGCTTCGTGCGTGCATGAATAGAATCCAAAAGTATGCTTACGTAGCTACTATTTCCCCCCTGTTGCCAGTGGAAAGCCTACGTCTAATTGCGATATAGAAGTGATTAAGTAAAAGCTAAGGCCGCGCGATTACGATATTACATCGATCGAATTTTTATTTCGCCGGTTCCTTTGTTAAATCCTGAAACTTTTACAATAGCCTTTCGAATCCTCGTTCTCCTACAACCAAATTTTTAAGGCAAAGATTTTAATTTTGACGTACGGTAGCTACATAAATACCTATGTAGTCAAAAATCTCGAACATTTCATCGATCAAAAGAAGAGGTGGGAAAAAAGGAAAAGCAGCAAGGGAGATTGAAAGATTTTTCTTCCTGAAAAATACCGCTGTTGTGCAAAAAAGGAACAGAACACGAGTTGGGGCATTGCAAAAGCTTTTAACAATCGATAAATTAGACTGTGGGCTAAGGATTGGAATAATTCGTAGAAATAAACAGCAGTAAGTTGGACGGCTTTACCCGGTCGCAGAGCGAGCTATTGCGAACGTATAATAGAAGAGCGGCGATTCATCACGGTCACCGATTCGCGGTTTTGTCACTGACTATTGTGGACAGAAACAGTTTTGCGCGACAATACTCGGCCTGCCACACCTACGTACACGACGAATACGAGCGACAACGAATGCCGGCGCGGCGTTTCCAGAGGAATGCCTCACGGGTGTCCATGGCATGCATTGCAAATTGCAGGTAGATTTATGGGCGAATCGGGACGTCCCGTAGCCCAGTTCCCATGCTTCCACCGCGTAATCGTCCGTGAAGATCTGTTTTTCCGTAAATAGTCCCTCTAGTAACGTCATTCGCTGTTTCTTTTTATTTTCGTCTTTTTTCACATTCTTACCGCCGTTCGTTCATTCCTTTACAACGCGTTTAAAATTTCCTTTCTCTTTTGAAATTCATGAAAAACTGACGATAAATCTTATTCGATAATGCGTCGTTTCACCGATATCTATATTGGAAGTATCGAAGACACTTGAAATAATTCACACAGCTATGGTCTGTTTTGTATGGACAAGATCGTGCGCTAATATTTGGCAAATTCGTTTAATATATTTATGAATGATGTGAGAGTGTTCGTTAAAGATTATTTATCTTCTGCCTTGAAGTACATATATCGATTTGTTGTTTCTCTTTGATAAAAATTTCCAAAAGATATAAAGACGTGCATTTAAATTCATTGGATTATATGATAGAGATATAGATTCGATAATCGGATTGAAAGCGATACCGGTCGCATGCTTTTATAATACGCTTTCGCTTTATGGATTTTGCTTTATGGTTTTTCATATTTTGCGAATGCAAACAATTGAACATTGTAGAGAACAACCAGCGACAAGATGTAGATCGCAGATTGACTTTCCTTTTATAACCTCAAGATTTCGCATCGAATAGAATAATCCGGAGATTTTTATCTTGTGCAACTTCATTTATTTTTATTATCAAACTTATTCCAATTCTATAAAACTACCTGTCGATACCAGTAATTTATGATTCGTTGGTCGCAAAATTTCATTAACGATATCCTCGTCTGAACCGATCCTTGCCCGATTACAATCGATTCCTTCGAAGTAAAATTCCCTTTTAACACTTCCATTTTCCATTTTCACTCGATAACTTTGGAAATCCTAATTTGTGTGAGAATTCAGTTGTCGTCTTGGCCGAGACAAGCACATTCGTTTCATATGGTACAGGCTGGAACCAGTCAGTCGATCATTTGGGCGGAAAAAGGAAACGCCCATGGCTTTACCACGGAGTGAATGGTCCGCAGAAGAGGCGTTAAATGCAACAAAACCATGACATCCGGTGGACACGGGTCGACACGTGACCCGTTCAATGCTCTTAAGCCGACCACTCCATGAAGACAGCCAGGACGTTTGTTCGAAACGTTGTTTAGCAGCTAAGGCGCTTTGTGCGCAAGTTTTTACCTTGCCTCTGCTACAATGCACTTTAATTTCTATGTTTGACAACTGCAATTGTTAAGCATCCATTGCCAGCCGTTTCCACTGTGTTTTCAAACTGACTTTTTGATGGAATCGAAAAGGCTCTTTGTACGCGCTGTAATCGTCTGCCACGATGCGATTCTCTTCCTCTTACCTTTTATGAAAAATAGTTATTTCAATCCTGCGTAAAATACAAGATGCTCGATGGTTCCTTTAGAAGCTTTCACACGAGATTATGTGGTAACAAAAACGCTCGACCGTTATATTCTTTTTTCGTTTTATCTTGTAAACATTCGAAGAGATATTATTTATCGTAATAACTTTTTTATTACTCGATCTAATACAGAGTTACGTATACTTCGTAACGAATTCTCTTATTGCAAGGAGCAAAGATAGATATTAAAATTAGCGTTACACCGTTTATTCGTAATCTTTTCGTAGTAAAATGATAATTTCAATTTCATTAGATTCGTTCGTTATCTCGGCTGAAAGAGAGGTATCGGGATATTTATTAATTGAAAAATGTTTGATCGTTGAAAACTTATAAAAGCGTTTCGCCTGCATATTTCTTTGAGATTCGACGATTGCGAAAAGCAAGCAAGAACTAAATTAAACAGCCATTCCTTCCTCAAACTTGAAACGAGCTATGAATTACGAAACCGTATAAAAAACTCTGCTTTCAAATTATTTCTAGACGATACTCAAACATCAAGGGGACGTCTGAGAAAATAAAAAGCGAGACCAGGTTGTAGATTCTCGTATTGTCGGGACGGTATAACGAAACCATTCTGGTCAGACGGTAGCGTAATACAAACTAGCCTTTCCGTTCTCCAAAGTTTCAAGTCCGCGAACTCGCTCTTGTAAGACTGGCTTGTTGGTTCGCCTTCTTTCTGTTTCTCTTCGTGGTTCTCGTCTCTTCGTGCACGTCGGGACGGATAGTCGGACGGATAGATGAACAAATGGAAGGAGAAATAAAGCGGCGGCACAATTATCTTAATGGAGTTGTGCACACTGGTGAGCATTATCGATTCGATGCGTAAACGTCGCCACGCCACATTGCCTGCCCCATAATCCTTACACAACGAAGAAACGAAAAAAATGTCGTATTAAAAACTTTTCCTGTTCGCCCATCAGCTATCAATGCCGGTCGAGAGTTAACCGCTCTATATCTCGTACGGATGGCGGTAAAATACGAGCTACCCATCTAATTCGTAGATCGTAAATTTTGTAGATCGTCGTTCATCGAAGTTTCGTTGCACGTAAACTTTCTGTCTCGTAGTTTCTTCTTTCCAGGAGTTAGACAATAAATAATCAGATGTATAACGATAAATTAGATTCAAAGATTCTCTTCGCCAAATTCCTGCCAATCTGAAACGCGCAGGCACAAACATACGAAGCAAGTATAATTCCTCGTGAATCACTGAATTCCGTATCTGCAGGTGAGACCAGTGCGTCGCTTGTTTTATCAATTATTTTCTATTATCGTGTTGGTAAGCGTATTGGCAACGAGACCGATGTTCTTTCGGGTTGGTACAAAAGTGGCTTACAAAACGTTGGAATGAACAATCCACTCGTCCGAACCGCCACGTGAGCTGCACGTGCCAGGAGCGTGCCGGAACAACTGGTGCCCTGTCGTTTCTGCCACCATGTGCGTCAATGAACGTGCACTGTGCACGCGTGTGTAACACGCGTCTTCTTTTCGCCACCTAAGATCACGTCCTCTCTCGTACGTGTTACCCTTTTCCTTCTTGTTGCGACTTACGCGTTCTTATTCCGCGACTTTGTTCTACTATTCTATACACATAAACACGACGTTTCTTCGACTTAACGTTCGGGTAATGGAACGCGAGCAAACGCGCATGGTTTAGCGGACAAGCGTAAATTTCAATTCTGAAGTTCCGACAACTGAATAGAAAACACGTGGGAACAGAGTACGTATTTATTTCCTGCATCGGTCAAGCTCGCGGATAAAGATCTTACTTTCAAAAATTCACCGTCATAATGCTCGAAAACGTCGAATAAATCGTCATTGATGATGCCGAAGATATACGAAGGGTTGTAAGTAGACGTAGAGGCACCCGCATTTTTCACGAGAACTACGTCGACTCGCCTTTGAAACTTGGCACGATGGCCCCGGTTCGATGATAAACAACTCGAAATGTAACTCCTAATCGCACGTAACAATTCCATTGTACCAACGAGTGCGACCAACTGCCGTGCTTAATGCTATATCTTTGACGACATATGGGATAGAGTCGATGGCCTTCTAGTACTTAATGTTTCGTGCTTGTACCTTGTACCCCTCTGTACGAGCGAACTTTGATAGCCACTTGAAAAAGGTAAGGGTCGGTGCTTGAGAGGGATCTTCTTCTGCTTTCGATATCGATGCCATAGATTTTGTCAAAATTTAGTTGAAATTGTCCGTAGATGACGTGGAAATTGGAATTTAGTACGATTATTATTTACGGCGAGTGGCGGAGTTCCAAGTGTCGCAGATACGTGAAATCGAATCATCGAGCGTTTGAAATTAGGTTGTGACGGAGTGGGTAGTCGTGATAGAACGTGTTCTGGAAATGTTCGCGTAATTTAAAACGGCGAACAAGATTGTTCGTATGAAAAAGTGGGATTTGAGCGAATCGTTGAACAGCATGTTTCAGTTACGTTTGGCTTGTCTTGAGTTGCGCCGTATCTGTATATTTTAGAATTATATTGAAGCTACTCCTATCTTTCAAGGAATATATTAAAATGGATTAGTTTCAAAGATAAAATTATTATAACGTTTTACTGCCCCTAGAATATTTGCAAATCAGTATCAGCTTTAGACATGGTTTATGTGAGCGGGTAAAAAGAATTTTCGTTATCTAAAATACATCTATTTTCCTTCGTTCCTTATTGAAACTCGTTAGAAAATGAAGAATTTGTATGCGAATATCTAGGTACATAGTGCGAACGTTTCCTGAAAAATAAGTGTGTAGACTATAAGATAACACGTATGTTATATCGAATGTAATATTTTGTCTGTTCTTCATAACGTATAATAATTTACGATATATAATATATGAAAGGTAACCTGTATAGCTTGGAATACAAATTGCTGTTTATTCAATCGTTTTTGTAAACTACATTACCTATATAACGCGCAATAAGGTACAAAATTATATATAAACGAAGAAGAAAAACAATACGTAATAAAAAACTAAAGAAAAGAGGAGGCGGAAGGGGGTGGGGGGTGTTGGGGGAGGGCAGAAATAAACAGAAGTCAAAAGAAATATCAAATTAAAAAAGACTCACGTTCTTCCTTGATCGGAAAACAGCTTGGTGTTTTGATCTTCCGTTCTAAAACAAAAGGAGAAAAATAAACTAATTAAGTTTATTAAAGAAAATCATAGACCAAACATAGAAATAACGTACTCCTTATAAAATAAAAAGTACAGAAAGGAATAAAATAATAAGAAAGAAAAGATTTATTCGATGTTGAAAAAAATCATGTAAGTTGGAAAACGAATGAAAAGGTCTGTTAAAGTATTTCTCCTGGATTGTTAACGGTTGACAATCTGACGGACACATTTTCTTTATAGTCTCGTTCGTGGTTTTATTGTAAAATTTCGTAAAAACGTTGAGATAATGCTCGCCTGCCAGGCACCATAACGTTTTTATGGGACATTGTGTCAGGCGTGTTTCAACTCGACAACATTTTTCTCGCGCCACGATCATAAATAATTTACCTGCAAACAAGTACTACGTTCGTTCAGCTCGGACTTACCTGTACGATATTCTGATTTATCATCCACCTTTCGTTCGATCGTTCGTGGATTTACAGTGAAATTATTTATAAGCGACGCTGCTATGTGATTTTCGTGTATGTTTGATATAAATAAATAAAAAAAACGATCGATGTTTGACTTTTTTCATTCCCGTTTACTCACGTACATACGTAGACGCATCAGATATAAAGCTTAATCTGTGTCTTTTTCCTTTTAATCGCAACCCGTTGACTTCGCCACGTGTCGCAAATTGGAATCGTCATAGAATTTAGAAACAAGGTGTGCAAAATTCTTGTTTCGTATGCAAACACAGTGGATCGCCTACGCTGCAATACGTATACGTAACTTTCGTTAAAAAGAAAAAAGGAAAAAAAGGAGATTTGAAAGTCGACACCTACTAAATTACGATAACGACTAGAACAGATTGTACCTGGTATTTGTTAAAATGCTAGAGCTGTAAATAGAATGTAAATACAACGTATAAGAATATTCATTGTGGTTTATCTTTCAAGATAGAAATAATCGAATTTTACGCTCGAAATGTTTGTATATTTTAATAAGTAGCTATAGCTACGCTGCATTCAATTGGAAAATCTGCTCGTCAAACTCAGGCATGAAGTATCTTTGTTACGTAGCTTATTGTTTATACAAGATCGTATGAAATCTGGAGATTTTCAATCTTCTTCCATCTTTCGTTGAATTGCCGGACGAATACTCGTGTATCGCATTATCGGGAAAAATCGGCTAAAATCTTGATGAAATGTCTAATCTCGAAGCATCGCCAGTTATTTTCCAACCCACATTTTTTAATCGCTACGCTATTAACAAATTTACGCAGCCTAAAGTAGACCAAAAGTATCGGAGGTGCGCGGTTTAAACGGTGTTTAGTTCCCATCAAGAGCTACTTAATCTGCGATCGCGTAAACTCGCGTAACAATGGGGAAACGCGTGGCAGAGAAGGGGCGCACGTGATTACGCTCGCCGAAACTTCATCGTGGAGTCACGTGGCGCCGGAAAAACGGGCTCGGCGTTCGCCGTCGAAAAACCGAACCGCAAAGCCCGAAAGGAGCCACGAGCACTGCCTACGAGAAAAATAACCCCGAGTCATGCGTTCCCACGTATAACGAAACGCGAACCGCACGAAACACCAACCCCCTCGAGCCCTCGAGTTTTCGGCGTAACGTTTCGGATTACACGGTATTTTGCTGTTGCCTATCGCTCTTGCGGCTTGATGTTTGCTTGGACTCGTGATCGAATCCCTTCGAAAGCTTTGTTCGCCATTCTGATGCTCTTCTCAGTGAAAATTTCCGGAGTTTGCTCAACTGGTTAGTTGCTGGTTCGATGAGAAGGTGTTCCTCCTTGTGTATACAGCATACCGTGGAATCTTTTCACTTTGCGAATGACCGAAAGCGAATATTCTGCCTCGATTATTTGCAAACAAGTTAAGGTGCTTTCAGGTAGAGCAAAAATTGGACCGATTTCTATAAATCGACGTACGAGTTTCGTATGGAAAATAAACGTTCGTACCATTGACGTACTTAAACACTCTTATCATAGGATACTTTTAGGAATACATTGAACAAAAGTGCTAAAATGCTAATATCGCGACTGGATTAACTAAAGAAACTGATAGGAAAGTGCACATAAAAGTTACAAGATATTTACTGCAAATAGGCATTAATAAAAGATTAATATGCAGCCTGAATGGTCGCGTTAGATAACGATAAACGTGGACGACAGTTCCACTGAATGTTAAAGGCTATTAAAATACAACAACAACAATAATAATAAAAATAATAATAATAATAATAAATATGTATTTCTATATTTAATAGCCAAAAAGTATTTTCCATGTATACTTGCGTAATTAATAACGTTTTATTTTCCATTTGTAAATGAAATAGCTAGAAAATCAATGCCAAGGTATATTATTATATAATTGGAAAAATGTTATCGATCTAATACTAATTTTAGTCCATTTAGATTGTTTTAAATCTATTCTCGTTATCTACATCTTAATTTCATCTAGATGTACAATGGCTCGTATCACCGCGATAAGTAAAATCCTAATGTTAACGATTCACGGATTCGTATCTCTTTGTACAGGTCCGTTTTATCGAATAATTTTATAATGGAAGAATCGGTTAATTCGACGACGCCTTTATTATATAACGAAATACCTATGTATATAGGAGCATTGCGTATAGTTGGTTCGTAGCTGGAAAACGTATAGCGAAGCGTGCAAACGTCTCTATCGATTTAATTCCGTACGATAGCAAATTCCTGTCGGCGTTCGCCTATATCGGCGTATAGTTAATAGCAACGTAACAACATTTTTCATCAACATAAATTCGCCAAAGTTCGGCATTTATAGCAAACGACGCAGACGTTTCTTAATCTTATCGCACAGGAGTACCCCTTTTCAGTCAGTCGGCCGAATCAATGACATGTGTATACTTACTATAGACTACAGTATAACAGCGTTATCTCGATGTTAGTAAATGTGCCAACTCGCGTGGATGTCTGCCTCTGAAAAGGAGGTCGGCTCTCGTCGCGGAGCGTTATCAGTTAAACAAGTTTTATAAGTTGGAACATGCATGTGTCTACTATGATTTTTGCGTACCTAGATCGAGTAAACTTGTTTACACAAATAATCAAAGATCGAGCTGGTGTTTTAAAGTCTATCATAATAACAACAGTCTTGACATTTAACATTCGTTCACGTATTACTAAATAGCATCATCTGGTCGAGCAGATTTTCAGTCGCGATCCCACGAGTATCTCTAAGAATGAAAAAAGAAAGAAGAGAGAGAGAGAGAGAGAGAAAAAGAATGGAAAACCAAAACTAAAACAAGAAGAACGGGGGGAGAAAAAGCGATTCCAGAGAGGAAAAAAAAGAACTATCGATCAAACCTTGAATTTGAAACGTCAAACTGGAAATGGGTGGACTTCGATCGGTCACAAAAGGAAAAAAGTTACCAGCGACGTAATAGCTACAGGGTGAGACGCGGTAACTTGATGCCTGGGTGTTTGACGCGTGCCTGAAGGACATAGGAGCGGATCCTTTCCCAGACGCTACTTTACACGCCATTTGCCTTTCTCCGTGTCCTCGCGGTGTTTTATCGTCGCATTAATTTTCGCGACAGGATCGCTAGCGCTGGAAAGCCAGCCGCCTCTCGACTTTACCAACTTTTTACGTTGCCCTGCTATTCGCCAGCGAGTTACGAGGCCGTAACACCGGCATCCAGTTTTATTCGCGATCCGCGCGAACCTTTGCAATTTATACGCTGAATTGACAATTAGATTCGGAAAAACAGATCTCCACGACTTTTCGAATCTACGAATTTGCGTATATTTTCTAAATTGTATCCACGAGTCACGTATCTTATTATTACAGATCTATAAATCTTCATCTTGCGGATCCTTAACCCGTTAGACCTCGGACCCGTTAAGGATCAACTTTTCTATCGTGTTATTTTTACTTTTAATTGCGTTAAAATCCACAGGTATTTATTTCGATTTATAGATGGAAATTTTGCGAATACTAAAATTTATTATTCCTCTACTACTCATCACGATCTTACGAATGCACAGATTCGAGATATAAGATATAAGATATATGTGATTTCGTTATAGTTATGGATTAATTACATATTTTGAAATATGGTAGAAAAGTACGATAATACACCGTGCTTATTGCCAAGCATACCTACGTCCGAATAATAGTGAATTCCGCGATATAAGAATTCTAAAATAGATAATCTATTACATTTTTGCTTTTAGGCTTATCTTAAATCTGCGGACGATATGTAAGACCTTTATCAAATCGATTGAACAAATATTTAACGAATTTGTGTAATATTTGGAACGATAGAAGTTCTTTAAACGACGAATAGAAACTTTGAAATATAAAAATAGGAGACATACTTCCTTCGATTTTAATGTTCAATTAATAACAATATCACAATTAATAACTTTTTAATACATACCTAATAAGTATTGAGGTTTCTATATGAATCAACCGATTCATCGTTCACTGGATATGTAACTGGATATATATTTTAAATTAGTACCTACCTTTATAATGTTCATTTAGGCAATTGATTGCAAGCGCAACTTAATAATAAAATTAGTAACCAAATAAATGAATAATTAAATATATAACTGTCCAGTAGAAATGGAAATATTCTTAAATCGTTAACCTGCTAAGGATCGATGCAACATTTCATTTGCGATATTTCTTCCATCGATAGGCGTTATCAAATTTTGTTTTTTCATGAGATTAAAAGAAGAATTGAAATAGATGTTTGTAATGTTAAAGCAGATTGTCGTTTGGACCTTGGTGGGTTAACGTTGCCAAAAAAATAACGGGCATCAAATTTACCTGAAAACGACATTTGCCAAACGGAGTTTAAAGGAGTTTTTTCAACTCACGTCAAATACCATGCGACAAACAAATGTTCTATCCGACGTTCTCCGATTGTTTAATTCCACATACGTTAGTTGTTTCATCTAACCGTTGTTTTCAAAATGTGGAAAATCGTAATTCTCGAAACGTAATCCTAAAACGATGAAACGAGGCTCGTAAAAATGACACATTGGATCAGCCATCGATAAGCGGGTGTGCGGTAGCCAATAATTTTTCTTCATAAAGACAGAAACTAGCTATAGCCAGTCGATAACCGCTGTTTTAACGACGTTACCACGTCAATGTATCACACGGAGTGGTCACTCGGGGGGCGAACTCGTGGTGAGAAAACGAATAGAACGAAGGAAACGCCGTGCCGGAGCAGCCGTCGCCGGAGGTTCGTTTTCCACGGGCTTCTGGCCGTGGCTGGGTAGAGGAGATGCGGCGATACCATAAAAAAATAGGAAAAACCACCGCCACCGCAGAAAACTTTCGACTTGGAAAGCAATTCCCTTCTCGCCGGCCCGCGAGCATTTCGCTGCCAGAGAAATGTAGGTGGGAAAACGCTCCTGTTCCTTTTATACGAAAAGAAAAAGGACCGACCAACTTTTTATTACGTCAGAAAATTTACTGTTTGCCTTGTCGCTCCTAATCGATGCGTACTGAAACTACCACGAACGTTTCTTCCTCGTAGTACGGTCGTTACGCGTCAATTCTTCGCTCTTCGGCAAAATTTCTTTGTGCTTTCGTGATTTTGTTATTTTTATCGTTCGAAAGATTTACAATTTTGTTAGTCGATGTTGCGCGCGTATTTCCAGAAATTTGCAATTTTTATTACGTCTTGTTCCAATGTCGTACATGGATCGACTTGAACTTGAAGGGAATTGCGTCAAGTACAACAGCATTGGGTTTTCACGTTGGACCGCTGTTCTATAGCGTTTCAACGTAAAATATAAGTCTCGCGAGTGTCGTAGGATTGAAATCTTGCATTAATTTTCGCGTCATAAAAATTCGCTACATTTGTTTCCTTTTAATTCCCTGCGCGTCTTATTGCCAACTGTATCACGAACTTCGCATAGAACGTTAGTTCCAAGCTTCGCGAAACGGAGAAATAGATTCTTTAACAAAATGCGAATAAGAGAAGCGATCTGTAATTCGTATACTTTGTCCAACGGAACCGGCAACGTTAATTCATGCGCGACTACTCTCGTCACGATGGGCGAACGAAAAATGAAAAGATCCGAATGAAACGATCAACGAAGAAAAAAAAAAAGAGACCAAGCAAAAGGAAAACCTCCGCGAATCCCATAAAACGGCGCGCGGATTCAGCAGCCCTTTAGCGGGAAAGCTTCCTCTATACCCGTAATACGATCGAGTCTTCCAATCATCGGCTTTGGCTACCTCTAAACGAAAAAGACGTCTGAACGCGAGCACACGCGCGTCAGCTCGACAGGAATCTTAAGGTACGGGGTCTCTTTGAACGCGGCAAAGCCGCCGATACATCGTCCTTCGGCAACAAAGATACGAACCTTCGTCCTCATTTTCCTGCCGACTCTTCCACCCCTGCACGTGAATACTACGCGCCCTCTAACCAGCCGCCATTTTCTTTCCACCCTCGTCTCCATCCGACTGCTATTCGCCATGAGCCACCGTTTCCTATGGTTACCAGTTACCCGAGGGATGCTTGACAACCTCATTGGAGCTTTCTGCTCCTTGTCAAAGTGCGACTCTCTCCTGTCCTCGTCTTCTTAGTCAAAATTTTGTTTGACTCCGTTTCGCCTGTTTTCTCCCGCGTGTTTCCTTTCGCCTGTTTTATTATCGAGATGTTTGCCTGTTTCCACTATTATAACGAAGATTACCGATTTCCCCAACTTTTGCAAGATTTTTCTAGCTGTTGCAATTTCGTAACAGGAATCGACAAGGTTTGTCCCTTTCATACATCGGGATAAACGCGTTAAATAACTCGACCGTGTTAATATTATGGGCGAAATACTAGAGTGTTCGAGTCTGAAAACGATTGGTTTGAAAAATATTTAATTATTATTCCTACCGTGAGTCTCCAATTTTTATATTTGGTGTATTTTTTTTAGTTTGGTGTTTAAACAATTCTATGTGCAAGCTGGTAAGCATTCTTTTTCTTAGTTCGTTCAATGGAAAAATAGCAAAGTACAAAATAAGGAAATACTATTGGAAATATTGGATACCAATGGAAAGTACGCAACAGTTTTCATTTTCTTCTACGTACAAAGAATCTAATCGACACGTGCCTGTGAAAAATTCTTCACGATACAGAGAATTATTCGCGGTGTCACGATTATCGGTGTCGTAAGATTGGTATAACGGGTGGAGAAGAATATAGTAACGAACGGTTAGCTAGATGGAAAGGTTTAATCGATGGCTATAACGTGCAGAAGAATAACTGGCGTGTAGTTTAGGTCCTGTTGTTTGGGCCTCAGTTTAGATTTAGGTTTAGATTTAAGCACATTCGCTATCGTGCTGAAGCAATACCGTATTGATTGTGGGGTGGCCGAGCCTCCGAACACATTACATGATTAAACCGCCCCAATGGCATAGCAACCGGCCTTGCAGCACTTACCTTATTAAAATATCCACCACCCTCACCGCGCTCTTTTAACAAAACCTTTACGCGGACCTGCCAACTATTCCAACACCTACCTTTTGTTATCAAGAAGCATTCGAGCGAGTCGATCGTTTCAAACTTCTGTTTGGCCAATGTCTGCCGAAAAATGATAATTTACTTATTTTTTGTTAGATTTGTACGCGTTTTATATTTCTTGCTCGATGTTTAACGTTCGAATTCAGATAGAAATGGTAAAGAAGTGGTAAATTTCATTTTATGGAATGCCGGAGAATTCGCAAAGTAAGAAAATCGATATATCCAACCAACGTTACGTTCGAAGGAATTTCGCAACTTCTAATATTACTACAAGGTTACGTATATTTTAATTTGCTTTACCGCTACCAATATTAAGTCTAACCCGTTTAATCTTACTGATAGAAGGTAAACTCCGATTTAAATTTACTTCCCACGAAGAATTTAGAATTACAGATCTCGACTAGTAGCTAGTTGGCGAGATACCTCTCTACGAATACCTAAATTGTATCAAATATAACCGCCGTGTTAAATTCCGAACTCTACGTGCGTATAAAAGTGAAATAAGCGGCTAATTAGATGTCATCTAAGGATGTTGGATGGGTCATCGAGTATCGTCCGTAAGTACGGTGCAGAAATAACCAAATCGATTCTATCGAAGCGTGAAAATTATTATTATTTCCGAGAAATTCGCAAAAATATTTTGCTTTTGAATCTAACGAGTCTGCCTGCTATAAGCGAATTAAAGGAACGAACGAAGACTAATAACGCGAAGATAACCGAAAATCCATTTTTACACAGCTTAATACGTTTAGACACGCAAATTACAAATTGAGCACGATTAAGAATAGAAAATTGTTATTCATAAACGTGGCGATGAAACGAAGGAATCTTTGAACAGGTGTTTTCATAATTCAAGAATTTTCGACCTTTTCGGCTTGTTTCGCTCACCGAAATCGACCGCATAAATAATACACACGATGCCTTGCTTTGCGGAACAAGTGTAAAAGATGCGCGAAAGGAACTGTAAAAAGTAACTACGAGCCTAAAGAACAGTTTTTTCTGCGCTAACTAAAAACTTATTTGATACAAATCAAAAGGAGTATCGTACCCGCGAAGATATCGCGCAACATTCATTACGAAAATTCATTAAAATCACCAAGTTGCTTAAGCGGGTATTCTAATCTAGAGGCATAAGAAATTAACCGAGACAAAAATATTTTTCAAACGGCCGCCATTTTGTGAAACAAATTTGTTTTGACTTTTTCAAGGTTCGTGCTATAGCGGCTTCTATACTAATTAAGAATCCGTTCGGCTTTTCTGTTTCAGATGACCAGAAGGGCTGAAATCATGCACGCCAGGACACCCTTTTCTTTTTAGACCCCCCCCCCATTTTGCCAGCTCATAACTTTGTGAATTTTGAAATATTTTGAAATCTTAAAATATCAATAAACAAATGATAAAAACATGGATGGTAAAAATGTTTCTCGTTTCGTTTGTACAGAGCTTCAAAAACTCATGCCCCCCTTAGAGGAACCGAATAATTCTGATTCCTATAGGACGAAAAATATGATATTGTATTAGTAACGATTTTATACTTTGCGTTTCCTAGTTTTCTAACGAAAGGTGAAAAAAATGTAAAAGAGTATGGCAAAGTACGTGAATCCCTTGCGCAGAGTAATTTGTTAAACGCGAAAGGCCACCGCCATTTCGATACATTAATGCAGAGGATCGTTTATCTTCCCCGAAGACAGGCATGAAAAAACAAATGAGACATAAAACATTAATGTCTCTGCTCGTCTTTACAATTTCAAGACACATAGATAAATCTACTTGTCAGAAATTACTGTCAGACTTTAAAAAGAAAGTATTTTTCATCTTTTTCATATACCTATCTTATTTTAATTTAGTTAAAAGTTACAGCTTCGCGAGACCGTTATTGGCAATTATACTGATTTACGTAACTATTTTTATATTACTTTGATACATACGTTTTATTCCATTTTACATTTCGATAAATAAAATTGGTCGACAAATTTTCTTCGCTCTCCATCAAAATATAGAAACTTATGATAAATTTAAAATAAATTTCACTATTTGAACTGAAATTTTAAATTAAATTTCCACGTATAATCGGAAGCTTTAGAACACGTTTCTCAAGGTATATAGCAAACTGTACAGTAAACTGTAAACCTTGGCCTGCCTAGATGTCCAAATTGTAGAGATTACACGTAGAACATATCGATAACATGACGGAAGATATTCCATCGTGAATTAGCAACATTCTGTAAAATCGTACGTTCCAACAGATGGATCGCGTTACTTTTTGAAAATAGAAATATTTTGTCGAATAGAAAGAAAAAAAAGATATATATTTTCTCACGATGTAATTAATTTCTTTCGCGCGTCTACGTACACAGTGCAGCAATAACGTAAAGTTTTTAAGAATTACGGGGCAGCAAGTACAAAATATGTCGCGTACAGAAAAGGTATGTCGATGATAAATCGCGCCATTGATCGCAGATTTTGAGTTTAAATTTAATCTTCGTTTATGGACATTTCTACTGGAATATTTCATAAAGTCTTTGTGTTAAACTAATAACATCGATAAAAATAAATTAACGCGAACTCAGATAAAAGGAATTATATAAAGCAATATATAGAAATGGTCAGTTTTTCTCGTTAACTTCTATCTAACATCTACATCGATGGATAATATTTTAAATATTTAAATTCATTAATACAGCCATAAATAGTGAAATCGCGTAAGTAGATACTACCGTTGCTGTTGTCAACAACTCAGAAATAGTGAATTTGTAATCGTTTGTATGGTTTAATTAAATAGATTAATAGTAAATCTTTTAATTTCTCTTAATCATCGTTACAGTGATAAAATGTACATATACAAAATATATCTTTCTTCGCAGACAGTACGGCAACGTAATAAACTATTTTTCGACTACAATCGCATATGTTACCATTATTTTATATCACTTTTAAAATTGCATTAAGCATGTTTTTTTCAATCGAATCGAAACTATCGACGCTTCTGCAAAATATCAGTTTTCCGACGTAGATTAAATGTTTCGGCGTTGGTGTCTCCTATTAATAAAAACGAGATATTTCCAGATCGATAGAAAGGTGGCCCAAATGTAATAATCATTCACTCTTGAGCTGAACATTAATCTTATCGATCATCCGGATCGACCATTCTTATCGAGAACTCGCTACTGTTCGCGTAATGTGGCACAAAAATTTTAACCTGACCCGATATTATAAGAACTTGCGATAGCGACTGAACTATCATTGCTAGACTCCTTATCTACGAACGTCTCTATAAAACTATGAAGGTAATTGCGACTTATTTTTTTTCAACGACCGCCTAACATTTCCGACTTTAGCAAAAATTAAATTGGCCGCTGATAAAATTGAATTCGACTTCCTTTTGAATTTGAATTTGTCGGAAATTTCAACGCGTTACACTCTGTTACATACAATATTTCATGGATATTCAGATATATTTTTTTATACAGATAATATAATCTTCGTGTCAACAATGTTAATGTCTGCAACGAATTGCATCACATATTCCTTCTTCAAATTGTGGCCAGCGTTCAAGACAAGTTCTACGCATTACTACGCAACCTACCGACAACGATAACCGTTACCTAACACGAAAATTTCGACGAACTCTTAAGAAATGATAAAACCGTTCGTGACAGATACAAGCAACGTGCGAAATATGAAGTTCACGAATTGCCGATTACCAGGAAAACCGAAATAAAATGAAAAGAAATTCCGAAAAGATTAAGATCGATAGCTGGATTTGATTTGCGTGTAACGATACCTATTGCGATTAGGAAATTATTTTCGTATAAATGCGATTAACATTAAGAATTACAACTTGTTTATGCCAAATATTACGAGCTCGAGCCCCTAGTTTCGAACATAAAACAATCGTACATCGCGAACGTATCTTAAACGTTTATTTCTTACAGATTAGTTTTACATTTATAATACTTGTCGCGGTATAAGAATGTCAAAGTTCTAATATTCTAACAAAGTATTGATCGATATTCCATTTTGTGTGTTGGCGGCCGATCGTATTGTCGATAAACGAACCAGAGTATTTAAAACGATAATCAAAAAGTGTTTAAGTAAGTAGCTTGATTCTACATCCACTTCAAATACTCGCACTTCCAATTACTCAACAAAATGCTCTATGAGTTCTTTCATAAGGTAAGTATAACAACGATTAATATCAACAAACATCGCAATTTCTCTATTTCTCGCGTAACGTTTCTACCAAATGGGCAAATCATAACGCACCTCCATAAGCATAAACAGAATCATCGACTTTAGTCGGTGCACCTAGCAGGAAAATTTATCGTGTAAACTCTTGAACGAACAAAAGCATCTCTGAAACGTCCGAGGACCACGTGACCAGCTTGATCCGACCCCGTGTTCCCTCCATAAATAAAATATTTCTCGACCCAACAAATTCGCCTCGATGTTCGAGACTATGGGTCTGACGACGAGCGTCGCGCAAAAACATAGCAAATTTAAAGAATCCTTACCTTCCAAGTTCTTGTTCCTGGCGAGGAGAGCCAACAGGACGTCCTGGTTTGGCGCAGCCTCGGCCAAATCGGCAGCGTCCTGGTGCGAGGGTGGCAACGAGGGGCCCAAGGACGGCATGGTGGTGGTCGGTGGACGCGGCATCATCACCGGCGCCGAGCCCAACGGCGGCAACGCCAATCCCCCGGGTGTATGATGGAGCGGATTGTGCGGCGGCGGACCGCTACTCGGTAGCGTCGGCAGCGTCGCGACCGGTTGCACCGCCGCCGACATGGACAGATCGACGCCACCCAACAATACCGGACGACACCCTCCAGAAGCAGGTCCGCTGCTCACCGCCGGGAGGATTCCGCCACCCCCCGGCAGTGGTGCGTACGGCAAGTACAGCTCCAGTATAAACCAGGAAGCGGCTGTCACGGGAACACTGATCGACGCCGGATGTTCTTCGTTCTAACGAGATCGGCTCAATTTCGTCCTAAATCTTTTCCCTTCGGCATCGATCGACACCAGATTTCTACGTATAACACTCTTGCGTTATCGTCGTAGGGCGATCGTTTGATCTCGTTGGACGCGAAACTCCTTCGTTAAAAGCGTTACTTACGATTCGGTTTGCAGAAGGGCGCGGTAATTTCGTCGTGAAATTGGTTCGTGGAAAATCGTACGAGTTCGTCGACTGCTTTCATTCGCGAGATTCACTATCACGAGAGTCTTTATCTCGAAGATCGAGTCCTCCAGATTAACGTTTTCACTAATCAAACTGTTACACGAGACGAAATTCTATATCGCGATCGTGCGTTCACTGGACCTACAGACAGCTGCACTCGATCGAAGACACTGGTGCCGTTGCGCGCGGATCGATGGTTCGCGCGAAATCAACACTCACTTTCGTCGCTCGTTGAAGCCGTTCGTCGCTTCCGGATATTACTCGAGAAGCCGACTGATCGGTTTTAATAACCGTTCCAAGCGAACGATCGGTTTTCAATGTTTTTATCGTTTGATCGTTCGATCGTCCAAAGTTCCGTTGTAATCTCGTTGGCGTTGTCGCGGAGCAGACGTCGATGGCGATCGATCGTCGAGAGGCTCTTTATTTCTGTCACCTTCCGATGACTTTGCCTGTTTAGGGGAGAACGCTCGAGGTTCGCTCGACGGCTCAACTATCGCGTATCACGTGCATAAGCAACGCCTACGCGGTTTTGTAGATCATCGAAGCGCCAACCGTTGGTAGATGTTTACGAGCGCAGTTACCAGGAGGCTGATGTGGAACGGTTTGTTTGTAAATAGCTTCGACCGCGCTTCTTGCGAGAAGAAAAACCTTGATTTGTCATTAATAAAGCGGGATAGTCACGAGGTGCGCGCGTGTCTCGCGTATTTGCGCTGCGTTCTCGTTGATCGATCGAACGCCAGCTAAAATAGCGTTTGTATTTGTTTAACAATCGCGTTATCCTTTTGCGAAGATACGTGAGTGTAACAATTATTATTTTTCCAACTCTTCGCAGCGACGAGGAGAAGATTATATTATTCGAATTGACTCGTCGACACTGGATGATTAAAAGAAACGACGATACCAGAGTGATGGAACTGCGGTCGTCGTCGAGACGCGATAGTTAAATCGTTTCGTGGAAAACTGTCACTTCAAAGTGGCGAAGCACGACACCGCGGCGGATGATCGGCATCACTGAAATTCTCCGACAGAATTTTTGCGCTTCCCTGCGGTTCGATCGGATCACGTGAATCGAGATCGAAATCGAGAATCGAAAGGACGGGAAGAGGGAGCACCTCGAGACGAGGTCCGAGCGGACTTGAAACCAACCGCGTACTCGTTGCGTCCCTCTCGCAATCTGAAACCCAGAGCGACGGTCCACGTCTTATCAGGCTGTTCACTGGTCTCGGTTTATCTCGACCATAACCTTGGCTATGCTACTCCGATCGTGACACTTTTTCTTTATAAAATCGCGTCCGCGATTAGACTAATTCTTGTCTCGTTTTTCTTTTCGCCTTATAGATTTTCTTTTAAAACGATATCAGCAGCTCGTCGCTCTCCTCCAGTGACACCGCGATTATCTTTAACTGCTCCGTGATTCTCTATCCAATAGGCCTTTCATGAATCACGCTCGATAATTTCATAGTCGGTTATGTTACAAAGTGCATCGAAAAACTTCCGCGATTGCATTATAATTGACACGAGACGTGTAACGCCAAAACATCGATACGGAAACGATAAACGGTATCCCCAATAACTTGGACCAGAAAACCCCAAGGTTTTCCCGATTTATTTTAAATACGTCTCTTACGTCTCGCTTCGATTCTACTTTTCTTTGTGATCGATATATTTCGTCGAATACATCGAACGTTCAACCAGTAAAACGATAATACAACTGCACCTCTAAAGGCGATGGCCTTTCTTATTCCTCGCGTTCCAGTCCTAATACGAGTTTCGGCAAGGTGCAGTCGAAATGAACGAGTCTCCTTGTCCTTTGCTTTCGTACCGGTTGGCGAAAGCTTGACGGCGATGACGACGACGACGACGACGCCGACGACGACGACAACGACGACGACGACGACAACGACGATCAACGAAGAAGATTACAACAACGACGACCGGTAGGAAGATAGGACGAAGAAGATCATCGATAGGAAAGGCTTTGTTAGTAGTTCTATCCTCTAATCTGTTGGACGCGGCGCGCGCGTCTATCTCGGCTGTTCGTCTTTGATCAGCGGCGGGCGGTCGTGAGGTTTTTACACGCGTGTCGATGGAAATCGTGGCCGGGACCGATGTAAATCCCGAATGCCAATAGAGAGAAAAACCCAATGAATCACGTAGCAGCGATACTTTGGGACGATTCGGCCGGCGCTGCTCGTCGCGGGTCTTCTTTTCGTCCGGCGATTCCAAGCCGAATACGAGTCGCGCCGCGGCGACCGGTAAGAAACGGCGAATTCCACGGCCGTTGAATCGCGATTTTCGTCCTGCCACGCTCTGTTTTTGTTTTTTCCCCGGTATCGGCTGCACCAAACTCGTCTCGAGTTCGTCATCGGTCCGCAAACGTCCGCTCCATTCACCCAACGATGATTATCCCCCGCTCTGTCCACTGCCAATGACTTTCTTTCCCGGGTCTCTGAGTTTCGTACGACTTTTCTTGGGAATCCACCGAATTCCGTTCGGCGACCGATCTTCCACGTCGATGGGCCCGTCCTGCTCGAATTAATCTCTCCGTTGTCCTTTTATGATCTCCTGCGGAGACACTGACCGTAAAAGGTGCACCGATCGGTTCACTTTCGGAGGTAAATGAAGAACGCGGCTTACGATACCGTGCAACCTTCCACGTCGATGTTTTGGTAACGTCCTGCATTTAATTCGTCGCTTTCGTCTTTTCTTTCCTCACTGTGTCCACTATGATTGATCGTCGACCGATTCGACGAGCGATCACCGATGCTTTACAAATCTCATCCACATCTGCGTGTGCGATTGAAAAATAAACGACAACCGGCGGTAGTGAATTTCTTCGCGAATGTTAACGATCGTCTTTTAGTTAGGCCTGATCCACCGAAAAATGTACACTGCCGCGAGATCTCGGAATGTGCGATTTGATTAGCGGGTACCGCGGCACTATGGAGCCGGTTTCGCGGGGTTCTTGGCTTCAACCTCGAGGATCAGAGAGCTGGAGGGACCTGGAGGGAACTTGGAGGGACGCATAGAAAGGTGGAGGTGGTTCTGAACGTTCTCTAAAACTGTGCGTGCATCGCCCTGTCGGAGGAGAGGTTTCCACCCTACCATCGACGGCCGCCACCGAACCGTCTCGCACTAGCTGCTACCTAAAAGGGGGAAATTCTGGTGGGGTATCGATGTTGGCACGCTTGCGCCGCAACCTGTCTCCCTCGTGCGAGAAACCGCGCGGGGGACACTGCCGCGTCCTAGTACAAGATTTCGGAATGATTTGCGGTAGATGCGGCCGAATCCAATGGAAAATCGAACGTGAAAACGCTGTAAAGTCTTGCTTTTCGATCAGCCTGTTTACATGCTCGCCAAGTTTCCGTTTCAGAAGGACGCGTGTTTCCCTAAAAAAGTTTGTATCGTTTTTTAGAAAGATTTGCGTTTGCCAACCACGCTCGTAACATAACGTACAGAGGACACCAAAAGTATATGAATATCGTGCAATATTTATTATAACATTTACGTATCGATCGATTAGGTTCAATTGTATCGAATTTCGTGTCGTTTAGTAGTTTCTTCGTACGACTACAACAATTTGATACTCGCATCTTAGTTTTATTTTCAAGCGGCCTCGAAAAACTCGATCAAACTCGATCAAACTCGATACGATACAAAATATTTTAAGCGCCTGCAGTATACGAATTAAGGCGGGATTAATATCCACGATTTATGGAAGTAGAACGATCCGAGCAGAAGTTCCGATTTCTAAAAATACGTAATCTAATTTAGAAATAGTAACTCGTCTAAATAAGAGTATAATCGAATTTGACGGAACGCTGCCATCCAAAGTTTCGACGACTTTTCAAAATTCATTAAGTTTCATACTGTTCCCACATCCGCGAGTATTCGTTTTTACTATATCGATAGACAGATGATCCAGGTCTATGGATATCTTAACCCAATCACAAGAATGGAATTTTCCGCTCATAAGCTAAAATAAATCGAAAAATCGAATCAAGTTTCATCGTAAGTATGAAAATGTCTATTCGTTATTTTTATCCGCTTCCAAGATTCAGTAGTTTCATGAATGATATTCAAGGAGCGTAGCCTCTCGCACGGAGCCTTCTTATTTCTCATTTACGAGGAGGAATTTTCATCAATGAAGTAAACTACGATAATGGTCTTGAATAAGTGACGAGTTCGGTTCTTTCATGAACAAAAGATGTCCTTCCGCTCTGTCGAGCAGAAAATCTCCAAACGTCTTTCGCTGGAAAGCGAAAGAAATAAATGGCAGACGAAAAGGAGCAACGAAAATGTGGAAAGGAAAGCTTTGCGACAATTCACGAATGTCAGAAGATTCGAAAGTAGCAAGACAGAATAGTAGCGTGCTAATCAAGACCGATGGTCAATAATGGCGGCCACGGGTTGGTCTGATTCAAGTCCAACCTATCCTTCGGGTGTTGGGCATGTACGGGGTGGTTTAAGCCGGAACTTCGCCCCTCTAGAATCGCTACAGCCTGATTCTAGTTGTGGCTCGAGAGCGAGACATATTTTTATCGTACCTAGGTGAATCACGGACCTTTTGTCTATGCGTTATTATCGTATAAGTATCGTACACTATGCACGCTACCATCGCCACTAGCGATGGAAACAAGTGCTCGATTCTGCCGTAGGAAGCGATAAATCGTTTCACGTAGTCGTTGGTTATGATTTTTCTTGTCTCGTTCTCTCTGACCGGATGAGAAGTCTACGGATTCGAGATAAGATTCGTCGTTGACGTCGAACCAACGAATTTAGCCAAAAACAAAAACAAAAACGCTACTATACCCAACAGGCGACTGAACCATCTAAAACGTTGAGCGTGTCTTCGTGTTTATCGCAATCGTCGTAAACTCGTTTTACGCGTTACGTGTAGACAATGTCGAAACGACACCGAGAACGTTAAGTCGGCGGATTTGCTTGAAAAGCGAGCGCAGGGTGCATTGAATGCCCATCGCTAGCGTTGGCGCTGATGCGCGCGCGCATAGCGACTTACATGCACATGTTCCTGAATAGACACATATCCAGAGGGTAGCGTCGACCCGTCGGATCACCCGTTGGATGCACTCAACGAAATTAAACCTACGTTCCTCGACCTCGGGCCAACGTCGCAGTCACGTCCAGCCGAGATATCGGCAACGTTAGCTTTTACCACGTTTTGCGCGCGCCACTTCAAACTTATTTCCGCGAAATTTCGCGGCCACGAATCTTAACAGAGCGCCTACTCTTGTACGTATCTTGACGCTAATCCGCAGTCGACCCTATTTTAAATTAACGTCCATCCTTACCTGGACGATACTTAAAGTACCTTTCTTATTTGGGTCCGCTTGTTTGAAAAGAAAGATTTGAAATTAGGTTCTAATCAGACAGATACGTTTCATGTATTAGAAATTATACCTATGGAAGGTTGAATGTCTCCGAGGGAAAGTGGTATAAGGAGGAATATCCTTAACATGGGAGAATCGTTGATAAAGCAAAGCATTAATAGGAAATTAAACATCAAAGCTTGTTATCGCGTATGAAACTTTGGAAATTTTGTAAAAAATCCTGTAAATATCTCTGTACCTCGTTTTTGCGAAAGATGCACTTCCCGCGTGTCTTCGCACATTCCAACGTCGAAAAATGTCATCACAATAAAGAATCGTTCCATTGCAAATAAACGAAATTCTTCTTTGTTAAAAATCCCAAACAAGAAAAACGGCGATAAATTCTTGCTCCGTTGTACCATTCACGATTAACGATCTCTGGATCACCGATCAGCCCTTCCGACATCCACGACATTTTCAAACATCCACGTCGAACGAATCGCTTACGTCCTTTTACTTGATTCCCTAGCTAATGCAATTGAAAGTAGCGCGGAATGGAAATTGGGTTATGAGCACGAAAGTGCTAGGTGGCGAGGATCCTCGAACGGCTCGAAAGTATCGGAGCGTCTCGTTGGAAAAAAGAGGTTTTTCAGATCGCCACTCCGCCATCGATGACTTCTCTTTTTTTCTTCGGTGAACTAACAGGGAAAATGCTTGGCGAGGCCGGCTTGGAAAAATGTGGAGCACGTTGACGTTGGAGCAAGGGAGCAGACGAGAGGATATCGAACCGGCAAGTCCAGAGGCGGAGTTGCCCCACCAGGTTTCCATGGAAACGTGACACTCTCTTTCGGGCTTTTCGAGCTTTTCGAGCTGTTCGAGCTGTTCGAGCTTTTCGAGCTTACTATGGTTGCTCTCTCTCTCTCTCTCTCTCGCCGTTTTCACTCCCCGCGCGCATCGGCACCGCAGGATCGCCGCGTCGCGTCAGAGGATCGGCCTCGCCTTCAAAGAACGATATTTCCCGTTATTTTCCTCAAACCGAAGGGAAAAATTATTTGGTTTCGCGGAAACTGATATCGCAGCCCCGGCCAGTTTCTATTTTCAAGTTTTATTTTGCCATGGCGCCGTTCCTCTTTCCGCTACCTCCGATACTGGATCATCTCCGAGTTTCAAACGCCGCTTCTCCTCGCTGTCCATTCAACTGATCGTTTCCTAAATGACGATCGGACTTGACACCCCACTGATTATAAAGCTACTGGTATCAACGCGTTTGACTGTCACGCGAATTTTATATATTTCCACCTGCAAGTTGCGATAGATTGAAATATATTCGCAATATTTTGCCCTCGTGTCGTCCGCCAATATCATCCAAGTCGTCCACATTGTTGAAAATTTTTCAGTCGATGTTTCGATCGCGCCAAGAAATTTAACAAAAGACGTTGACTATCGATGACCAGCGTGACCAGAGTCAACGCGTTAAAAATATTATACTTTCCACTTGAAGAACAGAGTTGTTCATACAGCTACGGAAAGCGTTTTTTAATTAGCATTTGTATTTCATTTCACAGTGTCAAATGTTTTAGGGTTTTAGGGAGAGGGATTAATGGGAAACTCAAAGGGACAGAAGTGTACAAAATACGCATAATAGAGGTACATAAAATGTCCAATTACAATATTCAGTAGATGAAACAAATCTTTGCAGTTGTGTTCATAAAAATGTAAAATTGCATAAATATCCGCAGTCTGCTTCGTTATATGAAATTCACTGTACGATAATTCGACGTTCAGGAATCTCCATTGGTTTTCTACGTTTACGTCGTTAGCATTTTATTCTTGGAACCTCCAATTGCGACGAACGTCTCCAATCTTATTGAAACCTGCATAGGTGATAGTGTGGAAACATTTTACCTATATACGTGGTTCGTATATACAGTAGACACATACGTATACGCGAAAAAGAGCATTTTCATCTGAAGAATAACATTTGAGGTTTCACATAATGGAGGATGCGCTGGCGCGAGTAAGTAGAATAGGTACATTTGATTAATATCATCAATTATATCAAGTACAACGTCTACATATGTATATCTGCGTATGTATGAAGTACCAAACTTATGTTTATCGTTCAAGAAACGATCTTTTAATAAATCAATAATGGTCTAACAGAATTAATCAAATAACACGATAACGTAATAAAACTTATTCTGCTTTGAAAAATAAAAATATATACTTGTACGATAATCATTATAGCATAATTATTAGCAGAACAAATACTGGAATGAAAATATCAAACTCGACGACGTTGAGCCGTCCTGAAAAGTAAAATAGGAAAGAACAGTGCGCATTTGGCGAATCCTACGTATCGCCGGCGCTGGTACACAACCGGAAAATGTACTTTCATCGGGCACACATCTTGTTCTGTCCTTTCCAATGTACTTCGTAGTTTCTGGCTCGAGCATGTGTTCTCTCGCGTGTGAAATGTCCCCACGATTTGCTCTTCGCTCTTTCGCCCTTTCTCTTTCTTTCCTTCTCCACAGACCTATGCGCGTTGCTCCAAACGGCATCGTCGTTTACGTAAGTTGGAACAGCGTTTCTCAAACAGCCTGAAATCAAGATCATCTCTGTCGACGTATCGATAGAAACGGCTATTATCTTTGGATGAAGTTTCGTAAATCTCGAGAGAGAATAGGAAGACGAATGCCACCAATTAAGCTTCGTAAGATCGCGCGAAATTTATTGTTCGCGATTTTGTGTTTCTGCGGTTTCTAATTACGAGAAGACGCAAGTAAACTTGTTATTAATCGCTTCGATTAATACCTCGATATACTGCGTGCTGATGAAATCCCATCGCTGAGTGTTACTGCTTAGTAGCGATTTCAGCACTGAGCACGCGAATGTGTTTCGTCTAAGTTAGTATTAAAGAATAGAATTTTTCAAATATCAATTTACAAAATTCTCGACGTAAGAATATCAAAATTTTTCAAACCGTAGAAACTGTTTTCTCGGTACCTTTTTTAGTTTCTAAATAACCATGAACATTTCTAAAATCGGCAAGTTTATATTTGTATTTTTCCATTGCATCGAGACATAAAATATTTACACGTATTTTTATTCGTTCCACATCTATTTTTTTTTTACCGCATTTCTTTTTCTTTTACGCAGTGCTATAGTATAATGATCGTTGACTATCGCACGGAACAACAATAGCGATTTCAGTCGTAAAACAATTTGAGAAGCACTGGATTAAAACACATCTGCACACCTATCCGTCTGTACGTGATCGTCCGCGAGTATTCGCAAAGCGAGCGAGAAAGAGCAGGAATGACATATGCGGAACGTAGCCACCTCTATATTTTACTTGAAGCTATTCGCGAGAATTTACGAGGAACCCCCGATACTCTCTTTCTCTCTGTCTTCTTGCCTCCCTCGTCTACTCTTTATCCATACATCTATCTCCTTGCTATATTTCTCGAATCTCTTGGCTCCTACGAGCTTCTCTTTTCACGCTGCATACAGGAACGGGTCTATGCAGAAATGTATAAAATATCCGGAATAAAGTACTTGTTATAAAAATTTAGAATGGTAAAATCTAAAAACCCAGATCTGTAGGAAAAGGCAAATCACTATTTATGTTTCCCACGCGTTTCTTTCTATGGATAAGGTAAATATATAGTAAAAATATTAAATTAAACGTACAGGATTTAAACGGTCTCGGTTTTAAACGATCAAACTTCAGCAGTTTGTGTTACGAGCAGAAAGAAGAAAATTACATAAACGTAGGTTTGCAAAGGCTGTATGAAAAAGTTACGCGATACGAAGACTAATCAATTCGGGTTAGGTCTTTACGTTTCAAAATGCCAACCCTCGTTTCGAATACACGTTTCATATCTTTGGCAGATTGATTTTGTCACTCTCCGAGTTTGATGGTTATTTTGCTTCAGATCACCGAATGCACCATGAATCCTTTATATCGGTTCTTGTCTCGAATCAATTCTTGCGCGAGACACTATCGCCTTTATCGTTCTCCATAGATAAAAGTCCAACAGTGTAAGATCTGGCGGTCTCGCGGGCCAAACGGTGTGTCTTCCCTGACCGATCCATCTTTCACGATAATATTCGTCTATTGCCTTTAGGTTTCATATTTTTGTTATAGCCCTTTTATAGGACATTCGCGGACTTGTGATTATTGTTGTTTCCGCTCACAGAATAAACCGGTGAAGTGGCTTAAAACAGGAGGCTTCCTGTATATCTAATAATAAGATTAATATTCATAATATAAAGTAAAGAAACTAAAGAAACAGGCGTCGTGCTATGAAGTCGAACTTCAATTGTAGAACAAAACAAGTACGTGATTTAAGGTTCCGGGGGGAATCCGACTTAATATTTAACGTGTTAAAAAGCTTGAGGCAGGTACTTGCGCGATGTTTTCAATATGAATGGCCGAATTAATGTGAAATTAATGCATCGCAATTCGACCAATCCAGTTTCACGGATTATATATTAGCAGTTAATGAAGTAAGCGAGATAGCTCGTCGAAGAGAAAACGTTCTTTTGCCCCGAGCTAGGTGTTTAATCTGTTCCTTCGACCCAATCACGAGGAAATCTTTTGATACGAGAAACCTTGATTACAACTTCGTGTTAGTTATTCACAAAAGAGGCAATCAAATTGAAGAAACAGAAAGTACAACCAGATTGCGTACTTATGTATTACTTTATTAGACGATTCAATGTAGATACATAGATATACCAAAGGATGAAAGTGAATTATGATTTTAACTTTGAAGAGACTTAGATTCGATGAGAAGTGAGTTAATTGAATAAGTTAATACGTAATAAATGGATGACAGATGTAAGTGAAAATATAATTGGAAATTTAATTATAAAATTTGGAGGTGTGAAAGTTATTATATAGAAAGCTGTGTTTATGTACCGTACATATTATATATTTACGTAATATGTATTTTCCACATATTATATTATAGTATATTATGGTAAATAGAACATGGCAGAACCGAGCATGATGATTCATAACGATAGTTGGTAAATCGAGTACCCGCTTGTTATACGTACGTCTACGTATGTAAATATTATAATTCCGTGTAAGTAAAGAGTGAAAAGACCTTGAAACGAAGAGACTTCCAATTAACCGGCGTAACGCACAAGCGTAGCTAGTCCAAGTAAGTAAGAGTTGGAGTTTGCGTATATTGTTTAATAAACTTTCAAAGTCCTATTATTTTATTTAATAATGTCTTTTTTCTTTTGTAAAGCGGACGGACATCTACGAGACATCAGCAAGGGAAGGAGACAATAAACGAAAAAGAGGAAGACGACAGACGTTCTAGTTTCGATACATCGATATCTTCCGTGCGAGATTTCGAGAAGAAGAAACTACGCGAAGAACCTAACAACAAGGAACGTAGGAAATTCGTTTCAGAGGCGAAATGAATCCAACAGTATTTCAGTTTTATCTAAGTAAATAGCAATTAACAATTGAGTGGTTGATGTTGAAATGAAAAATGATATAGCGCGACGTGTGAAGATTTTCAACATCAGCAGATGTGTTTGTTTCATAATTATGATATATACTTTGCTTCGCACTTGAACGCTATAAATCTTCAACTTCTGTCACTTTCGTGAATTTGCGAGGAAAATAAACGGTAGAAGGTTATATTTAAATCGTGTTTACCATCTGACAACTTTTCTAACGATTTATAAGTAATATTTCTAAATTAATATAAATATTTAAATTTATTCGCAAATTGTTCGTCGTTTCTATAAAATGTGTAAAAATACCGACACGTTTCAACGGCGCCGTGGCTTAGTTGGTTAAAGCGCCTGTCTAGTAAACAGGAGATCGAGGGTTCGAATCCCTCCGGGGCCTGCTCCTCGACAGCACAATGTTTTGAAGGAGTTTTTTTTTCTTTTGTATTCTTTTATTCCATTAAAAAGGTGTAGAACACGATAACGCAAAGATTCCTTTGTACTTAGTAATATATTGAATAACTAATTCAAATATATTTACTATCTAATCTTTTGGGAGAAATGTATTTCGTTAAATGACTAATAAGAATAGACATTTTAAGATATTACGTATTTCTGTGTATGCATAACGATTAAATGCTAATTTTAATTATGATTCGTAATAGTCGTGTTTCGTTGTGTACAAGATACGAACTCTACTCTGTTGTATTATCTATCTACGATACATTATCAAAAGTGTTTTCTATAAATAATTGAGTCAGTGTTGCATTAAATACCGTCTATGAAAATCCATAAAGTATTAATATTTCTGAAGGTTAATTTCGCACGTATATAAATATTAATGACAAACATCGTAACATAAATATTTTATAATAAGTGACTAAAATATTTATTTTCAAACAAGATTAATCGACGTTCAATTAATTGGCAATATAACTAGAATCTGCGCGTATAATATTTTGCCTGTAACGATTGAAATTGTTTTACAGCATGGTGGAAATGATTTTATGAAGATACGTTAATCGCAAGAAATTTGAGAAGAAACCGCCGACTGTTTGTTGTAAAAAGGCGACGGAAATTGATTAATTGGTGGAACACCATTCGCTGTGTAATTGTATAATAACCGTGTATTTATTAAATTTTATACTTAAGCAATAAATTTCTTTCGTTCGTAGATGAAAACAATCTTTCTATAAAGGCGTATTTGTCATAGGAAATTTTAGGAGGAACCCTCGATGATTGCTTATAAAAAGGCGACGAGAACTTTTTAATTGAAAGAATACGATGTAATTTCGACGTGCCTAACGCGAGTGCCACAAAGTCTGTCGCGGAACTTTGAGCAAGTTTTATCAGCCGTTATCTTTTATCTCGGTACTTCGCCAACTTTTTAAACCTCTGCCGGCGGGTCAGCATTTTTAACCCGCAAGACGTAAAGTTAAATATTCACTTCATGAAAGTGCCGTAAAGGGGCACAGTTTTCTCTTCTTAGTGGCTTGCCTGGCTGGAATAGCGGCGAGGAATTCATTTATGTACTTCTCTCTGCGAAAACATAGTAAAGCCCGATTCGCGTAATTTACAATTTCTATTTATATTTCTCTCTTCATATTTATAACCTATGCTTCGCTCTTATAATCTACGTTTAAATCTTACGAATATTAGTGGCGAGAAATACGATGACATTCGAATAATTTATCGCCAAACACAATGTCAAGTTCTACTACTATACTTTATTTGTTATCTAGTGAACTGTGAAGACGTGTACACGTATGGAAAATTTAAAGATGTAGAAATTTCCACGACATAATATGCGATTATATATAAAATATTCTATTAAAGTATCTACTAAATAAAAAGAGTTATTTGAATATTACGTAACGCGCGACGAATACAATATGAAATTTCGTCTCTGTATAAATGATAAGTTTCGTAGGATAATCTGATGTATAAAACGTAGAAGAAAAATCTACAAAGAGTATGGAAAAGTTCCTTGGGAAAGAAAAGGACAGAAAGTTGTTCAAGATTGGCAATAAAAATTTACTTCGTACATGCAATTTTAAACTTAGCTAAGACTTTACAACGTAGACTGAAGGATATTCTCTTCGAAATATTATTCCACTACATCTATCCGCTATAAAATCACAGTTTTATATCTTCTAATTCCATTAGAAAGGAAAGAAATTATAGACAAAAATAAATAAAAGATATACAATGTAGCCGGACGTGGAATACGTCCGATAGAGGATGAGTTATGTACTTGCAGTAACATGAACAAACCAATTAGCTGGTTAAGCGGCCAAACCCCCATGAAATTCAATTGTCTTCGCCCCATGCGTCTCTCAGCTAACCACCCTTATATTTTCATCCTTCTCCTCGAACGCTCGAGCACTGTACCCGGAACTTTAGCAGTCGTGCAGGCTCGCTATTAGGGTGTCAATTAAATTAGATCACCAGACAACGTGGGGTGGCTTAACTGATAGAATGTCACATATATAGCCTGTATATAGGTTCTCCTTGCGAAAAATGGGTTAGCAGAAAAGAGCAATGTATCGATTCGCCCCGAACGAAGGGACATTTTAATTAATATCGCTGTTAAACGTTTATTATGGAACGTGTATTTTAAAAGGTGTTTAAGAAAACTAATTTTAATGTTACGAATCAGAAGATTGTTTGTATAATAGAAGGATCGAAATTACGTAAAAATTTAACGACGTTTGGTATTTGTGCAACGCTGACATTCAGCAATTCAGGAACGTTGGTCCACAAACTTTTGCGTCGTTTTATTCCTTTTGCTTTCGAGAAACTTTTCTCTTTCGTTACCTCTGGTCAGCAGAATCCTGAATTGGTTCCCATCTTGGATTCCCTCTGTACAAAGAGACTTTCGCGAACCGTAAGGAAACGAGGGAAAATTAAATTAGCGTCGTCTATAATTCTCTCGACACAAACCTAATTTTCTCTTATATCGAGAGGTTAACAAGTCAATCTTTACTAATTTTAATAATCTTACTACAAATAAACTTTTCCAATTTTATATTTGTTTAGAATAAATTTCGAGATTGTTGCTCTGCTCGTTAGTAACGTCGTTACGATGCGAACAGTTTCGTCGATACGATCAATTTTTCTTCGATAGTACTATTGAAGTAATCGGAATGATTTTCATAGAAATTTGATAGATACGTTTTTGGAGATTTGAATGGTAATTTTTGATTTTGCCATTAAACTTTCCCCGCGTTGTTAATTTTTAAGTCACCACAAAATAAATGGTTTTCATTCGTTTTCTCCTGTTAGAAAAAGCTAATCGACAAACTGAAGAATCAAATTTACTTTGCATAGAAAACGGTTAAAAAATGAAATAAAATTGGAAAGATTGTTCGAATCGATCCGTTAGAAGTATAATACGTTTGCAGCTATATTTTTAGAGTGCACGGCAAAATGTTGGATCTTAAGTGGTCGAAACGAGATGGAATATAGCGGTGACGTTACAACACGTAATAGTAAGTTATATTCTACAAATCACTCGACTGTTTATGAATAATTTAAACGCTTAGACCTTGAATATTGGCTGGGGTGAGACTGACAATCCTCCGAGGACAAAACGCAGAAACCCCTTAGGGACGAAGACCCTTTGTTACCGCCTTTCCAGTGATTGAAGCAAGGATCCTGCTCTTTGAACCTATCGCACGTGGTAAGCCACTGTTTGCATTGGTCTTTCACGTTGCTATCCGACCGTATAAGGGTTGCGAATTTGCAAATAAATACGGGCGAAAATATTAAGTTGTCAAAATTGTTCTTCCTATTTAATATCGTTTTTAATTAGAATTTCCAAGCGTTCCCCACGAATAATATCGTTCAAAAATACCTTCGTTCCATAGCTGTGTTCAAAGCCTAAAGCGAAATGAGAATGACAACCAACTCGATTAAAAACAAGCGGCGATATCTGATCATGAAATTACACGAATCAATGCTTCTTTTTCAACGCATAGCTCGCTAGATTATATGGAACAGCTAGATCGACCTACAGTGATTCACGCGACTGCTCACGAACGAGTGAACCAACTCTGTTACGGGGTGGATCCCTAAGGTTCGTGAATCGATAGTATTGTATTCAACACAGGGCCGATTATTGACGACGATAATGGCGGATTAGCACGGTTCCATCTGTCATTTGACTTACGCAGAATCGCGTACACGTAGCAATGATAGCCGAGATACGTTGACGAAAAAGGAGATAAAGTAGCTCGCCTTTAAGCGGGTCGTAAGTTAATAGAGTTTGAAAATATCGCGAAAATTTCGCATTTTATTTCACAAGATATTATTATTTCCGAGTATTCCTAGCTTTCAAGTTATATATATATATATATATATATTCTTTTTTTATCATACGTTATCAGAAAAATTTCAAAAAAATACGTTTGTTATTTAATGATCTGTGAATAAATTTTTATCCGATATTGAAAAATTCTGAAGACGAGTGAAACGAAGCGAAGATATGCACGTGCAATTAAATAGAAATTTTAGATTTCGTTTTAACATGCTGCTTGAAATTTTGCATTTTCTACGTGTTCGACAAATTTTTGTTACATTAAAAGTATTTGTTCCGATGGTATTTTGATTGTAGGATAACTGTTCGTGATAATGATTTACGTTACTTATCTAAGATTAACACCACTCATCGAAGCCATTCATGCTGATTATTTAACTTATCGAATTATACGAGTTGTGTTGTAATATTAAGAAACTCGCGATAATCTGTACAACTCGTATTGTATAACCAGCATTGAATAAAAAATAGCGTATTAAGAAATATTTTTGCGTAAATCGTATTGCTTCCTGGTTTATTTCATACTCGTTTCAACGATGTTTTATGCTATCCGTTCTATACCAAATAGAATTATACCACGTATATCGGATTTTAATTAACAGGCACATAAGAATAGGTAATACGGAAGAGAAAAATTGTTCACCGGTTGCTTGTATTTCTAGTCATGTACGCAACAAAATACCATAAGCTTTCTGTGTTAGAAACGTCGAAGTTTATATATCTACGTTTGAAGTTGTTCAGGAAGTATAATTACGTAAATATATATTTTACCAACAGTGTGTCTTTATCTGCGATTTTAACCTTCGTATAATTTAACACGCTTCTTTAAAATCATTTTCGATTGTGTTCAATCTGATTTTTGGATTATTGCCATGGAATTGAGAGTGGAATATCGATAACATTTTATATTAAATTCTGTACTATAGATATCTACTGCGTACGGAATGTCGCAAAATGATTAGAAACGGAAAGGAATATCAGACGGCAAAGTAAAATGTTACAGAATCAAGTATTATTTTCGATGGAATGAATATATTATATATTTCTATACATTATACGCAGTTTGAACATTTTGATATAATTAAATTTATCGTAGATGCAGAAACATTCTCCAACCATTTGTTACCGTTTCAAAGTTAAATTAATACAATGTCTTAAGCCGACCGTATACTGTATATTATCATCTCTCGTGTATAGAATTTCCTCTATTATTATCCTATATTTTAAAGATATACGTTATAATATATTACCGTACTATATACCATGTATTATATACCGCAGAATTATATGAATATCGATACATATGTACGTCGTACGTATAGTACTGGTAATAGTGAAAAGCATGTAAAGCAATATAGGAGAACGTACGAACGTAAATACGACAAACGGGTCAAATGGGGAGACTTATGTCGGATATACATTTCATTTGGCGACTGGCCAATTGGCCTGATCATCCGGAGCACTGCGGGCATTTCACGGATTTCGTCGAATATTTTCAGGATCTTATGGATTTAACGTTTAGCGTTGGAGCAGGTGGTTCTCACCCCAAACATTCGTCTAGCGCGGCTAAAAGTCTTCTAGATTGATCGACGACCCTTCTCTCGTGGTTATGGTTACGCATCCTACTAAAACACATTGCCTCGGGTCTACTCTCTGGTGCCGTTTTAAAGACATGCTTTATATTTTTGCTTTTTATGCATATATATATATATATAATTATGTTGTAAGCAGTAAAGCTTATCTTATTTTTAGTTATAATTATTTCTATATATTTCGTATATAATACATAATACGTTATATGTAAATTATTCTTCATTCAATCGTTTTTATTGTACTCATTTGGCTAATAATATTTGCGAGCGGTTAATATTTATAATACATAGAATAAAAATTGTAATAGAAGCTCTAATCAAGTTAAAATTATTAATTGCGGAAAATTAAAATGTACGCAAGGAAAAAAAATGAAGGCAGGGGGCACCCGGGTTTGAACCGGGGACCTCTCGATCTGCAGTCGAATGCTCTACCACTGAGCTATACCCCCAATTGAGAAATGCTTTAACGATATTACTTTTCTTCCACTATAACATATAATATAATTTAACAAGTAAGTTTAATACCGAATTGAATAATAAATATAATAGTACAGAAAATTGTAATTCATACGTACATATAAATAAATATAACAAACGTACACATCGACATTAAGTTCCATTACAAAATTAAGAAGGAAATGCTACATTTGGCATCGCTACACTATTTTTATTTTTGCGTATAATTGCACGTACTTTGGAATTAAAAGAATTGAACTTGAAATTAAATTGATAATATAATTGTTCATTTACATTTCAAAAGATACACATGTCTTTCTCAGTTTTGATCTCTATAATTTCTATTAACTTTCTAAATTTATAATGATTTAATTATCTAAAGAATTGCTTTACAGTTTCTTTAAATGTCCAATGACAAAATAAGTATATGCTTTTCTACGGCAAACGGTTTTTAATTTCTTTGGAGTGATTATTAAACAGAAATGAACGAGATCGCAGGTAATAGGAAGAATAGACTTTACGATAATCGTAGGTCATCGATGACTGACATAGGGCGGTCGAAAACCAGCTCTTGTTGTCATACAAATAGCCATGAGCTCAACCCCCCGTAAGGCAGGGATGTCGACAGGTAGAGTAATATACTGAGGACCACCTAGTGGCTTCATGACTTAGCCATATGCCACCGTGACTAAGGCACACATGGCCGGGAATCGATGTGTATAGGGCCCCATAAGGGCACAGGATCCCTCAAAAGGGACTTCTTGTGACGCCAACGCATTTCAAAGGCACCAACTTGACACGGATAACTTGTTTACGTTCTTTCGCAGTTCCTTGCTTGATTTAACGTTTGTCGAATGAATCTCATATTTAATAGGAAATTATAATCCTTTCCTTTCGTTAAGAAAATAAGAAAATGCATTTTTTCCCTATTTTCTACGCTTTTAAAGTAACGTACGTACATTGTAATCGTAGATTCGTGTTTTTCATGAAATCACATTCATATATATATAAAATAATATACGACTTTTATATTTTTGTCTCGTAACTCTTAATTGTATGTAAATTATGTTTTACATTCTAAATCGTAACTCGTGTAAATTGTTTATCTTTACATATCTGTATTTTTATATTTTTCTTCATACTTTTATTTTATAGTACAAGATGTGCGTTTGAAAATTATAAATATATAAATGTTCATTTTATAACGCTTTTCTTCGGAATTTAAATTTTGCTTCGTAAACATCATTCGACAATAATTTTGTCGATACATCGGACCCATAACAAACGATACTAAAGTACAAAAAGCAGGATTAGTGCAGATTTTTCTATATTGAGCCGATATCGATAGATGATTTGAAAATTAATTGAAAATCATAGAAACGGACAAACAATTTTTTCTTTTTTTTTAATTAAAACTCAAAAAGTGAATAAAGTTCGTACACATTCGAAAACCATTAATTAAAACGGATTGTCAGCATTTATGCGTTTCTCGGAATACTGTCAAACAGTGAGTGCAAATGATACGGTATCCTGCTATTCGATTACAGTAAAGAGAGCATTGCTATTATTAGGAAACAATAATCAAAGACATGAGATCAATAGACAGTTGGGTGAGTCGTTTTGTAATAGGTTTTCGCAGACTCGCCCCCTCCTCCTCCAAAAAAAAAAAAAAAAAAATGAAACGAACGCAACACGTCGAAGTTAGTCTTCGCAGCTTTCCATTCGGTTTGCGAATTAATCCATCAAAATGGTCACGATATAACTCACACCCAGCTTTTGCCATCCTGTCTCTTTATCTTTTAAAGTTTCGAAATTAATTATGCACTGTATTTATTCCTCTGACACTCGGTGAATTTTCTTTGATCGTCTATCAGCAACTCGAACACGCTTCGTGCGAAATTTGCGAAGAAAGAAATTAAATTCATTCCCTTTTTTTTTTTTTTTCAAGTAGGATAACAATGTCACTATCTTTACTTTCGTTTTCTTCCGCAATACTATTCGTATTATATCGTAACTCTCACTTCTGTCTTCTCGTTTTGCCATTATTTTAGAAATTAAACAAAAAAGTAAGAAAATTGTATCCGATGTGTTTCGTTCGATTTTTCAACACTGTCTGCCATAATCTTCGGAACCTATTCTTTTTATAATGCTACAGTAACCAGCTTGTGCATTTCGGATAACCAAGTGTTACGTCACATCATATAGCGTAAACGTTATGGCCAATTTTCGTGAAGAGAACCGCTCTTTATCGCTATCGTCTGTTACAAAGAAGTGAGCGCTTACGTATCGCTAGCTAATATTCTCTTACGTATATCTGAGCATATTTTTCATTTCTTTATTTGCCTCTTCTTGCAATGTGACGGGAAAATCACAAGAAAACGTATATTTTAACAAAATTTTGGGCTTGTGTAATTTCGTATTATACAATCGCCAAATCTGATTTGTTTTGTCAGATTTACGATGTCTCCTCAGAGGGGACAGCCAAGTGCAAAGGATTAAACATTCGATTTGTTCGTGTTAATGAGAAATTTGAAAAATTTATTTCACTTTTTACGGATGTACGTTTTGTATATCGCTGTTTTGTATTATAGTGGTATAACTCAACACATCTCAAGTTTGATATATGTACCAGCTGTACATTATCAGCTGTTTCTTTTTTTTTTTTTTTTAGTTTTGTGTCAAAGACAAAAATTATTACTTACGCCGCTATCAACTTGGCCTTAGATGTACAACGTTAGCTCATTTTCATTTGAGATATCAGGAGTATAAGATCGTACCGCTTCCATGAATAGTACCATTATGCTACGTCGTTCCTGTAATGTCATTGATTGACTCACGAAGATTTCTTTGCGATGTTTAAAACGCCTCTCTGAATTTTACATCTTGAACGAACAACGATAGTTTATGTGAACCATGTAAATAAACAGTGGTATTTCTTTAATGTTTTGCTTTCTGTTTTCTGTTTTTAATGTTTTTCTTTCATCTTTATGTGTACATACCTGTATATATATATTTTTAATTTTTGTATCATTTCGTATTTAGAGAATGATTGCTTTAGTGATTAATTTATTCATATTATGTTGACATCAGGATTATTTGAATATCGATAGTAAAATTATTAATGCAATTCAGTTATGTGAATGTTATGGATCATAGTAGTACGTCATAACTGTATGCTGTACGAACAATATATTATTAATATCATTACCATATCATTACCTCACTTATTTAAACGATATACATAGATTTCATACTCTATATTTTAACTTTACGACCTATAACGCCCATTAGTCTGCTAGTAATCCGTGTCATTTACGGACATATTTAAAATGGTACAATATTCGTGAGCTCATACTTTAAAAGTAATCAAATCAAAATATTGAAAAGACGATGTTTTAATTGCAGAAAAATATTTCAATGTCCTTATTTTCCTAACAAAAGGAAAACATTACAATCTTCTTTGTTACAATATCTAAATGATAAGAATTCCGAATTAAAGGATGCAACGTATTTCGAAGATAAATTCATTGAATATCGGCGAAAGAGAATTTTCGAACTTTTTACGTTCTTCTGATATTCAAATGTTTCGCTAGAACCGAGAAGGCAAGCTGTCTGTCATATAAAATGAAGAAGAACCTATGTATATGAAGATTCGAGCTTTACTTCTTACCACGTACCCACCTCGAAGACTATTCTGGCTTCAAACCAGCTGGCACCATTAACCCAAATATACATACATATATGCCATTCATAATGAAGAGAGTTCCCAGTAGATAAATTAATCACAAACTCCCCTATGCATTCTTCGCAACTATAGACCTCGGAATTCCCCGATTCGATAATTTACCAGTGAATGAAAGATTCAGGTATCGACAGAAAGTATTATCCGAGGTTTACTTCCACGCTATCTACGTGCGTACATATATGCACATAAGAGCATATGCATACGATGCTTCAATAAAACTAGAATTTATAATAACTTCGATATATATAATATATATTTAATAATTTGCTTGGTAATTGGACGAACTCGTGACAGATTTTCCAAGAAGGGTTCTATAATTTGGAACGTTTCTTCTTCCATACCTGTATTCAATTTTCAACTTGTATAAATAAATTAATCTATGAAACACTATGAAACATAAAGTAGATTTTCGTATTTAGACTGAAATATAACGAACGTCAATGTGCTTGAAATTAGTAGCGCGAAGAAAATAAATGATACGCTTTCTGCGAAAAGAATTTTCCTCGCCAAAAAGTATACTACAGGAGAAATTGATGAATATTTATGCGTGTACATCGAACAAACTTGCATAACATAAACACAATCTTTCATAGTCTATCTTCGCACGTCGCTCTCTTTAAAAACAATATTTCTTAAGCGTACAACACACTGAAGACGCGCGAAGCGTCTCGTACAGTCGTGCCAGTTCGTATAGGCGAGAGTGCGTTTTAAACTCAAAGCGCGCAGCCTTTTCCAAACGAAAATCGCGTTCGTCGGTGATGCAACACCTGCAGTTCCTTTCAAAGAAAGATCTTCGAGTACAGGCACGGCCAAGCATTCTTGCACGGCCCCCTCCATTTCAAACTGTTTTCTCGGTGCGTAGAAACGCGGCATAAGTTGGTGGCGCGACGTTCCGCGGACAGGTGAGCGTGGAAACGGAAATGGAACGCGCGTCTGGTGGACGTGTGCTTGGCCGCGCGTGTACGGGCCAGTTCGCGTGGGATGAGCGTGTGATGGTGCGGATTGACGTCGGTGTGCGCGCCCACGCCACACACCACGCACCGTTCGTGTTCTCCACACCGGCTTGCCCGACTATAGGATCAATATAAACGATGACATAGCGAGAGCTCATCTTTAAGCCACGCCTGCGAGGCCGCGAGCGCCAATGCAGCTACGATCCACCGGCCACGCGGCCAATAGGCGGCTAGCATCGATTTTTCGCGGGCTTTTTTTTCGCGAAAGTGAATTTCTTCGCGACGCTAACGGGAGTGCCGGGCCAAGCGCAACAGAGAGACACGCGGAGAAACGGTGGGACGAGAGAGAGTATCGCACGGTGGCGAGGAAGCAGCGAGACAGAGATGATACCGTCGAGTGTACGGTAGGGAGAGAACAGGGATGGAAGTAGAAATAGAATGAGGCGCTACGCGCGAGGATGGTGTAGCAACGATGGTGCGAGAGAGGGAGTGTAGCAGGGAGTAAAAGAGGAGACGCCCGTGGAGAAGGCGGAGGATGAGGATCGATGAGGACAGGGTGACTCTTCCAGGGGTAAACGAACCCCCATTTCATCTACCCTTCGCGCTGTTATCGGCTGTCCCTTTTTCAATCGACGGAACCCCTGCTGCTAGAGTATCGACGTAGCCCGCGAGTTCATCTGCATGCGTGGCCTGTTGCCTGTTGCAAGACGCGGCCGCATCATGCAGCCACGCCGCGCACGTACACATCGTTCGTCACGCTTTTTCACGCGCTCGTTCAAACACGCGACACGCGAGCCTGTCGGTCCGCCGAACATTAATCCCGGACGTCCGTTGGACAACGATGGTTCCGCGAGCTATCCATGGGCTTTAACAAATCGAACCGGGCTATGGGAAAAGAAGATATCGCTCGAGATCAGATTTCAGAGAAATGAAAAACATTGTAGGTGTCTAAAGGTAGTTTTTATTCTCTGTTCTTACACATCCGTAGAACAAGCCCAACGTACTAGAATAAAATGAAAAATTAGATAGATCAATGTACATTTGGCGACCGATCTTTTTATTTCAGAATAAAATACTTTCGACGGAGATAGAAGAATTTCTCAGACAATTTGGTTCTTCTTGTCCCGAAGAAGCTGGAGAATTTGATATTCGGAAATGAATATCTGGTTAGTAGACCACTAGATATTCTCGATAACGCTCGTGAAAGCTTGTCAAATTGTTCTTCGTCTGATATTTAATTTCAATTCGGATTTTATGGGAAAGCGATGTCTTCGCTACTCTGGGCAAGAAATGGTTCGAACAGATCGTTTGTAATCAACGATTTATAAGAGGTATCGTGAAGCCAGTCGGTTCGCCGAAGGCTTCATGAGCTTCAAAATGTAACATTATTCCTTTTGCCATTATAAATCAATATCTCTTCTGAAGAAAATCTTCGTTATAGGTTAGGAACCTACAACGTGCTTCATAACAATTGTTGGATACGGAATTATTTATATATAATTTTCCAATACGAAAGATATACGATACTCATTAGCTCATAAGGGGTTTCATCAGTTTCATCGCTTCAATTTACCATGAATTCGCCACTTAAAACAGCTGATTAAACCGGATGCGATAACACTTGTATGTTTCTTGTGTCTTATCATCATTGCAGTAGATATCTGTCTATGTTACAATGATTTATTATCAAGTTGAAAAGCAATATATTTTCTGCAATCTACAGCAATGCCTTCGTCCTTATATGTATATCTACATATATATATATTCATAATGAATATTTACGCGAATGCGGAAAATGCATTTCCGGTAAATTTGTTTCGAAGTTTTTAACTATTGAAATTTTATGCATATAGTCATATTGTTTTACAGTGTTCGCTATTATTCTTAACCTATATTATACAATATATAATACCTAATACCTAAATCACGTTTGTATTTATCATAAAAACAACATTTTCTTTCCATCTTCTGTAATTCAGTTTGTAATAATTTCTTCGTACAAATTCTCATCTATGACTCTTTTATGATTCTTTTTCGCTAATAAACAGTTCCCTGACACTGATTCTCATTAAAATAAATCTACATTACTTTGCATGTTTTCACTGTTCAGTCCTCGCGCGGTAAACGTTCATTGTAGTATTCCGATTGGCTATAGAAATTCTTCTCGTGTGGTTATGACTTAAGCAGTTTTATGCAATCCACGAAACAATTACCTTTCACGTACAATCTTCCAATTATCGATTCATTCGAATTTCATTGAGAATCTCGTGATCCAAATTCCAAATTGAATTTCTTAGTTACTACTATCTGCTTACTTTAGCTATGGATAATAAGCTGAAAATTTGTTACAACTGCACCTTTGTGTACTAAAAGGGATTATATATCACGGGAAATGCCATACCGTGATTGCTATACGCTATTGTACTTAATATTATTTAGCCTGTTAGACTCTTTTTATTTTTTATTTTATTTTATTTGAAAATTCGACGAGAAAGTTATTCGGAAGTAATCGCGTCAATGATATTCGATTGATAGGTTTCAAATCTCTATTTATTTAAAATTGAACACGACGTAAACAACCTGTTATTACATCGAAATATCTTCATATAAATTCCCTTTGTAGAACATATTTGTTGAAATTAAAGTCTAAAATTTCCTACGGAAGAAACACGTATTATTTTATATAGAAAGACTGGACGTTGATTTACATACACGCAACGAATTTTCGACTTTGTTGGTTCAGTACCCTGTGGCGCGAAACATATTGCGCGGGAAAGTTTGTTTCGCCTGTTTCTACACGTTTTTTGCGGAACAACACGAAATAGCAATATACAAAGTAGTAACTAAGTAAGAAGGACGATAACATGTACGAGGGTATAGTAAACAAACGAAAGAAATAAAAGAAACACAGTGTTTTTACCACAAAAAATGAATTACATTTGAAAAGGTCATAAATTAATATTATTATTAAAAGAAATTGGAATTTTAAGCAGTTGTACTATTTTCATGAAGTTATAAATTTGTCAAACTATCGATTAGTAATTTTTTTAAACAATATGTAGCATGTATTTTGTACCGAAACTAACGCGATTTAGTAATATAATTTTACTTATTTTATTTATTTAATTACTAAAATTGAAGAATTACCAACCCAGAATAATATAACATTTATGTATTTTATCAATATTTTAAGATAAGAAGGAAGAAGGCGCCAATACTCGTCTACTCTGCCCTCTATGACGGTTCGTTAAAACACTCAACACACTATCGAAAAGGTTCCACGTCTCGATAGCTCCACAGATAACTCGAACTATACTCGTCGTTCGTGGTTTACGGAACACCGCGTCACATCTTCTGTAATACCGATCTTATTTCGCCCTTCATAATTTATAACATTTTGTCGAGTACATGTATATATGTATGCACATGTGTACGTACTTCTATTGTTGAAAAATAAAAATGTAAAAACTGTAGTTGTTAAGTTCAAAAAGTTTAAAAAGTTTAATTACACCTGTATGTTAAGAAAAAGTCATCTCCACATTTAGTACAAATAGAACCACAGACGAGATCCTTCGTCCATCGATTACCTTTTATCGTTTAAAATTATCGAAACGTTTACAATAGGCCATGAAACCATTAGCTCACACTTTGCAATGAAAATGCATTTGAAGCATTCCTTCTCACTTTCTTACGTGTACATCGTGGAGACACGAACAGGTGTACCTTTCCACTTTCATTTTTTATTTATACTAGAATGGAAAACAAACGGGCATTCGTTCGCCTAGTTTAAATGTACCGTAATAATAGTTTACGTTCAGATAAACGAATTTAATGACCAGAAGTTTGTTTAATTGAGCATTAACATGGTAATAACTAAGGTCTTGTTTGAATAAACGGAGCACGTTCAAACGAACTAATTGCAATAAAGGTAAAGTTATAAATTGCAGTGGACGTAATAAAAGCTGTGACCCTTTTCGAGGCCTTTTCAGGATGCGAGATACGAAATTTCGTATAACCTCGCGTCTATTCTGTATTTAATTAATGATAGTACCATTTAAGGATGAAATAAAATTGTGAATTTTACTATATAAAATTATAAAATTTATTTAAAAAAAATATATTTCGAATGGAGGCGCCGGGCATCGATCCCGGTACCTCTCGCATGCTAAGCGAGCGCTCTACCATCTGAGCTACGCCCCCCATGTGCTAAAGTGTTTTTATTTTGTATATTTATATTCATTTATTTTTATATGATTAAAGTTTTTACTTATTTCACTTTATAAAACGCGTAATAATGCATGAAATGCATATATTGAACGATCTAAATCAATATTATTGCAGTAGTATTAAAATGTTTATTATGGACTGTAAAAATGTTACATTTCGCAACAAATTTAATTTTTGTATGTTTCTAGATAAAGGAATGCTAACTTTTTCTTTTGTTAAAACATGTTCAAGTTAGAATTTGTATAAGAAGCATGAAACAGTTCTGGTTTATGGTAGTGATACAATTAAACATGTTGACCGTGACAATCACCACAAATATTCATGGCCATATTATTTATTGTTTCTCAACTGTCGATGTTATGCAAGTAAAGGCTTAGTAAATGTAGGCACTTACTATGGATTCCATGAGACGAAAAGCCACATTTACGTTGTCTAAATTATAGGTCAACTTGCATTCGTCTTACTATTAAAGTATAGTTCAAACGTAATTTTCATAGTTTAAAAATGTAACACTGTATATCATAGAAATATGTATACAATGATAACATTGTATGGAAAATAGTAGCTTTAACCTTCTGTTTTGACAAACCTTTTCAATCTTACGTTTTAACGATAAACGAGTACGCGTTAATCGCGTTCATAATATACGTGCATATTATGAAATAAATTATAAAATATCGCAGTTTAAGCAGAATATTAATAATTTTCAATAATATAAAAAAACTCAAGCACGAGTACGCACCTGACGCGGATTAAATCGTGATGCGAGATCGGGACGGGATCGCGCATAAATCGAGCACGGAACATGAAACGAAGAGCAGCGATGACTCGAGCGCGACTCGTGCTGCCAATTGTTAAAAAGTGAAGTTTGTTGCGAATTCTCAACTAAGTGCCGATGAGTCAGGTTGCAACCGATCGGTTGATATAGCGAACCTTGAACGAAATTAACGCTCAAGGTGGAGGTAAATTAAATATGCCGAGTAGTAGTATCGTTTGGTTATTTATTTGCACCTTTTAGTATACACGAAGAGTTTGACTTCTTGATGAAGACTATTGTAAGATTTTGTTGATATTGCTTCCAGAAACTTACTCTGGTCATTATATACTAATTTTCCTTATAATTGTTTCTTTTGACTTGCCCCATCGGGCACTTAGGGCGATTATAACCTCTTAACGAGGTCCGTATCACTTGAGAAGTAGGAAACCATTTCGAAAGATTTTGACTTTCCCAACAAAGGCAAAAGTGCAGTCCGAATCAAAAACGGACGGCCACTCCAAATTGCAAACAAAGTCGACTATGCTGACTCTTCTGAATTTTTCGCCGATCAACTGATTAACAATGACGCGAGCCGATATCGACTCGCCGATTTCTACCTCTGCGTAGAAATATCTTCTTCCACTGGTTTGCTCGAATTTTCCGAAACATGCAGAAATCTAAGCTATTTGAACGGCTAATATACGGAAAAGTCAACGGCGGATGCGGAAGAATAAGAAATTACCGTCCTCCGCTGTTCGCGGTGATAACACTTCCAGGTGTTAGAAAAACAAACGCGATCAGCTAAATGTTTGGGACAAAAGATCGAAAGGCAAAAACATCGACAAGTTTCTTACTTTCCGTTGTTTCCAAACAAACGAAACTTTCCGAAAATATGATGACTTGACGTTTCTTCTTCTCAACAATGTATTGATAATTAAACCTTATTTATTTAATCAAGAGCTTGGTAATGATTAACATAAAAAAATTTTTCAAGTCGGCTCGTTGGTCTAGGGGTATGATTCTCGCTTCGGGTGCGAGAGGTCCCGGGTTCAAATCCCGGACGAGCCCAAGGTGAATCTTTTTTTATTCTTTTCTTAATTACTCATAGGGTTGATAATTATAGATTTATTGGTATAATATTCCATTTAACCGTTATTCTTTTTAGTCAATGAATGGAGAGTTTAACTTATGTAAAATGTACAACAAAAGATAAAGTTAAATTATAAATGTACTAACTGTGGTTACATTAGTAATTTTAAGCAGTTTTATACAGACTATTATGCAACGAACAATTTACTTTTCCCTTGGCTGGATTATACATGTAGACAAAGAAGTACCAGTCAGTTGGCAGCTAAATCTCAATGGACTATTTGTAAAACAGGATTAACAGATTGATTTCATTCATTGCATTATTCACACGTTGTGTTATATTATCCACGTGTAAATATCGTTATGGATTATAAAATATAACCAAGTTTGAAGCGTTGATACGAAATTATTAATTTATCGATATTTTTTATTCCATTCCATTTGGTCAGGTCTGCAATATTCAGGAAATGCTGGCGAAGAAGCGCAACACGTAATACGACTGTAGCCTGAAGTAGTCGAAAATATGTTGTAAATTGTTTTAGTTAGGTATGTAACAGTTAGAAATTTTTAACCATTATCTGCTCACGTGGAAGACAGATTACAAGGTTAGTTTAAATAAGTTTAAATAAGTTTAAATAAGTTTAAATAAGTATTTCTATAGCCCACTTATAACGATGCAAAGGTCATGCATATGTAAAGAAAGAAATATTGCAACGAATAAAAATTTGTTATGAACCTTATACGCCACTTTCAATGTATCCTCAATTATTGCTTAAAATAATCAAAAGTTATTTTAGCTATTTTATCATTAGATTATGTATAATTTATATGTTAATATATAGGTGCCACCATCACAGAATCCACAGAAATCATATTGTATGTCGTTAAAACTCATGGAAATATCCTGAATTTTAATTATTATTGTATCATGATTGGTATTGTTTCGCATAGAAATTACATACGATTATATACGTAAGGCGATGCAAATAGAATCTAAGATATGCAGGAAATGAATGGAAAAATCGCCTTTGCCTTTTATGTATTGTCGTAATCTACCAAGGTTGGCCGCAGCATTCAAAATCGATTTAGTTGATAGTATGCACAGAAACATCGGCCATTTAAACACCGTTATAATCGGTAAATGGGAAATGGTCTTAGGTAGCCGAAGCTATATAAAGGGGATGGCTCTACTATTACAGTCAGTGGGGTATATTCTCGTCGTAGGTGAAACTTGTTTAAAAAATTTCAAGTCTGCTTTCTCTTCGCTCAAATTGGAAATTAACTTCGCTTTTAAGTAAGTAAACTTACTTTTATTCGATGACTCAATTTTTATCTTGTTAACGTTAATTTCATGTTCATGAATTCACGGATTTATTGAACGTTATTGATCAGTCGTTTGATTTATCGATGGTTCTGTGCATTGATTCATTGGGAAAATAATGGTTGACACGATATTATTGTAATTCTATCGTAAATCATAGACATTACCATAGTGGAGTGATCGATCGGTAGCGAATCTTAAACGTAAGTCAATTGCTTGCATAAATTGGGCGCTTTGATTAATTTTTAACATTTAAAAATAGTTAATAGTTAAATCCCTTGTTTTTGAAGTAGGGAATGCTATAAAAGTCAACTTGGCAAATAAATTGAAGATTAATTGAATTGTGCAAATAGAAATATAACGAGATGTGAACTTATTTCTTATGGTAAATTAATAAATTGTAATTGTTAACGAATTAAAATTTATGAAGATAGGAAAAGTAAGAAAATAATTAGTTTTAGCTACTTTTCGGAATATTTTAAAATGTCGTTAACGTCATACCAGCAATTACGAAATACAACATATTTTACAAACTTAGAAGATACATGCCATTTAGATAGCTAATATAACATTATAAAATGTGATAATAGCGATCCGAATGATTATTATTTATTCGTTTTTTTTTTATCTTTAACACCTTTCTCTACTCGATATAATTTTCTTTGATGAAACGAAGGCCGTTATGCTTGAACGCTTCGATTTTATATTCTTCCGTGTGTTCTGGATTATTTCAAGGACATTATTTCTATGTTTAAAATTTTTATAGGTTCTTTTTGTTTATTAAAAACAGACAAGAGTATTTAGAGATGATTTCTTATATTTCATCAATGAACAAAATTAGAACGTTAGTTGTTTTTAAATGTTAAATACTCCTTTTCCATATTACAATCAGTTTTTCTACCAAAAATCGTTTCTACAGAACTATTCGTAACGTGTATTCTGAATTATCATACATCGAATTAATTATTTTAATTACAAATTTAAGCAGCCTCTGCTATTCAAATAATTTTAATATTTTCAATATTATTACATAAATTTTAGGAATTTATGTATCTAATTATTCATTCATATACATATAACGTTATTACGATTTCCTAATGATATTTTTATGTTAAATTTATGCTTTTTATCTTTTTTGTACAATAGATGTTCGTATAATGTGATGTTCGTGGCGCGTATTACACGATCAGAAAATTAATACCGCGCACGTGTATAACACGATTGCTGTATAAGTCCTATGTGGCAGTAAATCTTAGAAAATGTATGTGGAAATATTAGAGCTACAAGAGCATATATCACTGTCTTAAACGTAAAATAAGTAAACAGGAACACCATTAGTAATCGTTTTGCCTCTACTTTCTCCCTGTACTGTTGTGCGATAGGAATCATTTAATTAAAGTAATAAGCTGAAATTGTGTGTAAATCGATAGTTTGATAACATAAAAGAACAGAAGATACAGTGAAAACTGACAGATACGCGTATGCGTTACTTTATACTAACAAGTAATAAGTAAGAAAAAAAAAATGATTTCTTTCATATAATAAACAATCAATAGTTTCTCAACTATTGAGCTTGTTCTCTAAATAATTTCTATAAATCTAATTTGTAACATCAATTATACAACTTCAATTATACAACTGTTTACGCATAATGGCTCATAATGATATCACATTTCTGTGTTTAGCGTAATAAGTATCGTTGACAGGTGACTTGTTAATATCGAGGAATACTATAATTTATGTCATTAGAACCGTATTAGGCAATCTGTTTAGCCATTTGCGAAACTTTAATGAATTTCTTCGAAATTCTTGAAATAGAATCTTTTTCGTTTCCTTGGTGTTACACGTTGATTAAGTGTATTTTTTCCTTTTTTTTGAATAATTATGGAGAAATCAGGAGAAAGTTTACTATATATAGGTATTTAAAGTTATCCAGCGCGGTTCAAGAAAAGTCAGTTACGCGTGGACCATTCTCGATTCGATATCTGTGTCATAGTTCTTAGTCACGTGTTATTCCATTCGATCGTTAAGATCCATTTCGATTTGAAATTTGAGATTCGTATGTTATTTGGTGCTAATATTATGTGAGTATTTGTTTCGATTGTTGCGGGCAAAACATCTAATTCGAAACGTTTCGTTAAGATTTTGATATACACAGTATCGTAAGCAAAGAAGTGTGCTTTGTTATTCACAAATTGTCATTTTAAATCTGTGAATGTTAAAAGGAAACAAGTTTCATAATTTTATGTATTTCAGTTTGACGTTCTTTGTAAAGAATCGCGGATAATTGTGTTTTGTTTTAATTATGTTTTTAAGTAATAATGTGTCCTGTTTATTAAAAATGTCATGGAGAATATTTCCTTAATGTATTTCAATTTGTGAAACAAGTGTACCTGTTAACTTGGAATAAAAAAATGCACCGTTAATGTGTTGCAATTAAATTAATGCAAATAAATTAGCTCTTCTCATTCGGAAAGGAAATAATGTTTTGTGTGTGATGTGCTGACAAATGATAATGTACACATTACGTTTCATTGGTAATGTTGCGAGTGCATCGAATGTATCGAATCCGTTAGTGCAAATAGTTTCTGCTAGAAAGGATTATCCGTTCGGATGAATGTAAAATATATCAATGTTTAGCCGTAAGACAAATCAGCACATTCGATTTAAATCTTTTATATGGTTCAAGAAAAATTATTTAAATTTGTCGACAATCATTTTTTATTATATAATTATTTTTATCAATACTATTTCCAGTATCGAATAACTTTATTTAACTATTCATTTATTTATAATTTATTTGACTATTTTATTTATAGACGCAAAAATAATCAGCCGAAGGTCGTAATTTTCGTAAATTGTTCGTAAATTGTTGCCAACAATGGACAACAAGCAGTTCCTCGATTTTGGCAAGGCAATGATCGATTTCGTGGCTAATTATACGGCCAACATAAGAGATAGAAATGTCCTCGCGGATGTGGAGCCAGGATATCTTTTTAAACTGCTACCGGAAGAAGCTCCACAGAAACCGGAAGATTGGCAACAAGTGCTTACAGACGTCGAGCGTTATATTTTACCAGGGGTAAGACATTTTATTACGTGCAATTTTCCTCTCCCTTAAAGAAAAGGATTTCGTAATTTTGTAATTTCACTCGCTATTCAATTACCGGCACAAGAAAAATATATTTCTTATTATGTCATTACAAAATGGCTTGTTGGCCCATCGAGATTAATTGGCATCAAAGAACGGAACAAAACTTGGATTATAGAGGTTCGTACGAAGAATATTTCTATCAACCTTCATACTAATTTTAGTTCTTACTGCAATTCTTAATGCCTCGACTCTGTACTATTTTATTTCAATTTGTCCATTTTGTCCCGTTTGCACTATCTACTTTTTACCGTTGGTCCTTGTGCAGTAAATCCAAGTACATGAAGTGATCCGGAAGGACACGATTTTATTTCTTCGCGTTCGGAAACTGTTCAACTCGTTAGAAGCATATTCGCGAAGAATCCATCAGCAGCTGTAACGTGTTCGTGAGCAGTGTTTGTCAACGTGTTCGTTAGTTGGTGAAGACGCGTCTTAAGAAACACATACATGATACACACAACAGATAAAATACAGCCTGTCACATTTCTGGAGAAATTTGCAAATTTTACGTCTCGCGAATTGATGTTCAAAAATAAATAATAAATAATAAGCAGAAAAGACTTTGAACTTTGTTACTTGTGGAATTATCGTTTTCTCTTGAATAATTGTTATCCGACTATATAAATATTTAATACAACTTTTTTACTGAATGAATCGTTTTTTTTTTTTATAGGTGACCCATTGGAATTCACCACATTTCCACGCATTCTTTCCAGCGGGAAACTCGTACCCCTCGATTGTAGCTGAAATTCTAAGCGCCGCTATTGGCTGTATAGGATTATCGTGGATAGCTTCTCCTGCGTGCACTGAACTAGAAGTAATAACCTTGAATTGGATGGGAAAATTATTAGGATTACCAAAACAGTTTCTCTACAGTAACGAAGGATTTGGAGGAGGTGTTATACAGGTAAATAATTATAAAAAAGTAAGGTTACCGTAGAAGAATATTAAAAATATTCTTCATACAGGAAAACAGTAAACATATTTTCATTCTTACGCCAGTAATATTTTTATTTCTTATAAAACATTTGTAAATAGTAATTTTTTTATTTGTGAAGTAGTATTTATGTATACGACAGAATGCTGTATTATGAACGAATTATCAAATAAGATAAGGATTTACTCAAATAAATTTAGAATATATGTATACAATTTTATATATATATATAATATAAGAATAGATATATAAAATGATAAATATATAAAATATTTTACAATAATAAGTCAAGCAACGGTATATACTATTCAATAAGGTATGTAATGTTTCGACGAATGAACGCGAATTAGTACACAAACTTGACGCCAGAGGGAGAGGCTTCTCGCTAGTGAAGTAGGTACCAGTATAATATAACTGTCAGCCGAGCGAGTGGGTCAGTACTCTGGTTTCCCTTCAAATCACGTATAAATCTTTCGCCTTTTACTAAAGATTTCCGTGGAGGGGAACAATTGATGAGTCTGTAAACTAATTTTTTGTCGTACCCAACGTATGTTGGGTCATTTATAAATGAAAAACATAACAAATTTTTCAGGAGATGGAACGATGGTAAACGCAAAAATATTCTCTCAACGAATAGACCGTTGATAGAAATTTTCCTGCAGATCGTCGTTGAAAATACGTTGTAACTTGCAGAAGTATGTGTTTGAATGTACCAAGATATTATCGTTAGGTACAAAATACTTGCAATTCCGTTTCTTCTCAAGTTATTATTGAAGGAGTTATTCTTAGTATTTATTAACAGATGTTACACGAAGTGGTTAAGTAAAATTTTGTACATGACAAAATTGTTCAGTATTTTGTTGTATGATATTTTAGCAATTTTTAATAATCGTAGCATTAATTAAAAAAAAATTGGGCTCGTCCGGGATTTGAACCCGGGACCTCTCGCACCCTAAGCGAGAATCATACCCCTAGACCAACGAGCCGATGTGTACGGCTGCTGATTGATTATTAAGAAAATTAATAATTGTATAACAGTATTAACGAAATGAAATAAGTCTTAGAAATTATTGTAAATTAATTTTCATACATTACTTTACGAGTATACTGCTTTAGTTCTACCTCAAGGTTACTATTCATTCGTACTACAGCCATGTCAAATTTACTTGTTATTGAATTAATTTATTTAAATTTATATCACAACATATGCAATACAATTTATTTTACGTAAATAAGTTAAAATCTTTCAAATAAATCATGATTATCATATAGAGTAGTAACTTGAAATTATAAGCACGTATATCTTTTAATTGCATTAGAGTAAATAAAAAATTGGAAATTTTATGCGTGCAGAATGCCATTGGTACTTTGGGCTATTGTTAATACAGTCATTTTTATTTGTGTCGAATAATTAGGGATCAGCCAGCGAGACCACGTTGATAGCTTTGTTAACAGCAAGGGAACAAACAACACGTCGTATGAAACTTCTACACCCAGATTTGGATGAAGCTACCATCAAGAAGAAATTAGTTGCATACACATCCGGTATGTATCACATAATGCGAAACTTGTTTTCCATCTTAATCTCTTAATTATTTTCCTAAATCTCCTTGTTTCTAAATCAGTACTATAAATTATAACCTAAGGTGATTTATAGTTATGATCATGATTTATAATAATTACATCTGTACATATTAAATATATAAATTATTTAATTTCTAATATATCGATAATAGATCGATCCTGTTTTTATAGATTAAAATATTATCTGTCGTCTAAACTATGTACTATGTCGATAACATTATTATCTGACTAGAAGCCAACAAGCTAATTACATATATAAAATGGTAAAACAAATTGACAAAGTTACCGTACAAAGATATCATTTAAATAAGAAAACTACACTCTCTAAAATCTACTCACATTCGTATTTTCAAGTTTCATTGCTTCTATACCTTTTTTTTGAAATTTGTTCCATAGATCAATCGAACTCGTCTGTAGAGAAAGGGGGGATATTGGCATCGATCTTTATGAGACTTTTACCTACCGATGACAAATGTGTCTTACGCGGTGAAACGTTGCTGAAAGCGGTTAAGGAGGATTTAGCGAAAGGTTTAATACCGTGTTGCGTGATATCAACTTTGGGAACCACTGGTACATGTGCTTTCGATAAGCTTGACGAATTGGGACCTATTTGTAACGAATACAATATGTGGTTGCACGTCGATGCAGCTTACGCAGGTAAATCTATTCTTATAAGATATTATCTTTGTAGTAGCTGTCTTCGTATATTTTTGTTAAAATGAGCATACTATAGGGATGTTGGATTTTTGTAAATTTAAAATTTAAATTTACAAACATGTCGAATTACGACTAATTGTGAACGAATATATTGTTTTACAGGTGCTGCTTTCATTTGTCCCGAGTATCGATATTTAATGTCCGGCGCTGAATATTGCGATTCCTTTGTTGTGAACGCACACAAGTGGCTGTTAGTTAATTTCGACTGTTCTCTTTTTTGGTATGTATATACCTTTATCTCACCATATTAAAGTCGAATGATAATTGAATAACAGGAAAGAATTGAAAATGATTTCAGGGTTAAAGATTCTAGGAAACTTATCGAGACGTTTAACGTAGAAAGAATTTACCTAGAACATAATAAAAAAGGACCAGTTCCAGATTACAGAGTACGTACTTTTCTTCAAAATATCGATTTACTTTATTCCGTTATATCGTAAAACGTCTTACGTTTCAAAGTTATTTTACATTTGAACAAAAATTTAATACGCTAATAATTATTTTTCAGCATTGGCAAATTCCTTTGGGTCGCCGTTTCCGCTCCTTAAAAATCTGGTTTCTACTTCGTATATATGGAAGCGAAGGAATCGAGCAGTATATACGACATACGATACGAATGGCGGAGATGTTTGAAAATTATGTTAAATCTGACAGTAGATTTGAACTAGCGACAGAGAGATCTATGTCTTTAGTCTGTTTCAGATTGAAGGTATGAACGAAAAAATGAAGACGCTTGTATTATAGATTGATCTTCTTACAATTTCTTTGAAATCTCGACGATACGTTATTTAGTATATCACCTGTACATAATTCGATCTTTAAAGAGCCTGGCCACGTCAAAATAGAAATGCTCCGTTTAAAAGTTAAAAATTTGAACGCGTAAATTTTAACACGTCCCATGGTAGGCCGTTGCAAAAATGATTTTTCCATTAATTATAGAAAAATCGTTCTTACAAAATTGTTGAACTACTAATACGTTGTACAAAGAGTCCCAACCTGAGTGGTACGTATGTCCAGTTAGCGACATCGTCCGTTGCTCTATTCTCGAGTTGTCATGTGACGCGGAAGTTTGCGACAGGTCGTTTGGCATTGGGCGGACCCGTTCGGCGCTTAAGATGCTAATTAACTTGTCGACGAATAGGTCCGAGTTGTAAATTTTGTAACGTGCAATATGAGAAATTGCATCTTCCCAAAAAATAGCAATAATGTTGTCCGTATCGTAAACTGATGATTGTCTCAAATCGTCAACAATGTGCAATATGCGACATGGGTAATTTCGGTGTTTAAAATATCGCGTATTACGATGTAAACTTTGTTATGGTGCGCGCGTAGAAAATACAAACAGCCAAGAAATTTCTCTTTAAAGGGAGAATCTCAGACATCCCTGGAGAATATCCAATACTTTATATATCAAATACACTCGAGGGATATTGTCTGATATGTGTACAATGCAACTATTTAGACATTTTTCTAGCAAAATTAAGAAAGAACAAGTTTTGAATAAAAAATGCATTTTCAATTGAAAAGTTTGAAAAAAAGAATACTTTACGACGAGCATAAAAGATATTTCCTATTTTAGGGTGACGATCGGTTGACAAAGGAACTTATCGATCGCCTAACAGAACGGAAAAAGATTTATGTAATTCCTGCAACGCACCGTGGAAGATTAATCATCCGATTTATGGTAGGTTCCCGTATTACTCGCGAAGAAGATATCACGTTTGCATGGGAGGAAATTACAAGTCAAGTGACAGAAATTTTGCGATCATTGACTGCTGCTACACAGAGAGAGGTACAGAGAGAGAAATCTTTAAAAAATTCGGTAGGCGATGTCGTGTCGAGGATAGAAAGCTTGAACATTGAATCAAAAACGCAAAAGATATCATAGAAGTGTGCTGCAAAAACATTCTTTGACCAGAGACAACGTCAACGAAGAATAAAACAATCATTTTGTACGAAACTCGATTTTTAGTCACATTACATAGTAGCATATGTATTTACAGATTCAGGCTGCAGAACAAAAATTATTGTTGTTTAAATAGTAGAAGCTTGACGTTCGATTTTTGAAAATTATATATCGCAGCTTTAAATTATTCTTATTTGAGTGCGTTAGATCTTATAAATATACCTCAACAACAGAGATATTCTACGGTATATTAGCCTACACAGAAAATATAGAATATAATTTGTAATTTAATTTAAGCTTGAATTACGTTATAAGAATGTATCTTCGTCGATAATAAATATTTCATGTGCATTCAAACTATGTTTTTGATCCTTAACATTTATATCTGCGATAACGAAATGACCAACTTCAGTAAAGGAATTAAATTCCAAAAATTTGAATCTTCCTCTATCGTATTTCAAAATCCGTGGATGACTTTAACGTTCTCGCGTGCCGCGTACGTATATTTAGAAATATGTAGCGGCACACGAGCTAGAGGACAACTCAAATCATGTTGTTTTGCCTCGGAGTATCAACGTCGCTAGGGCATGCATAACGTAATAATAAATAAACTCCAGGCAAAACAATGTCACCGCTACGTGCAACCGTCAAACGAAGAGTAATTTGAATATTCCGGTACTCCCTCGACCAGTATAAATAAACGGACGCGACCGTAAGAGTTGAATCATCAGTCAGTCGTGCGAATCAATAGTTATCGGCAATGTTATTAGCGATTTGCACACGCGAATATTTTCTGTACTTATTTATTTATTATTTTAAAATAGACTTGACGGTGGTTTTAACTTCGAATTATCTCGACGTTTAAATAACAACTCGCACACCCACCTATCTTTACAAATATATATTTACATGAATGGCAAGAATATTTTATCAAATGCTAAGATACAATATTAGGGCAAGTATATGAATAAATAAATAGATTTATATTTGCGCTAATATTACGTACGTACCTAGCTACAGCAAGTTGAATAGCTTGAAATAATTAAAACTTAAATACCTGCTACATCCTCTTCTTATTTCAACGATTTATCCCATTTATCCAATCAGATGTGTGCGCTATGTAATTTATGACTTATGATTTCGGTGATCTGTTGGTTAACGTAATTCGATGACTAAGTAAAATCTTTATCATAGTTGGCTTTGATGAATATTCTCGACAGTAAAACATCATGACGGTAAGGATCGTTTGTTTGCGCGTGTGATATGCTCTCTTCATAGCAACGTTCGCCAATAAGGAACTCACCTTAATTACATCTAAATTTTTATCAAGATTAATATTCATCGTCTTCATGAACAAATTCAGTGATTTCGCCGATTTATGTCCAATGAGATGCTACTTAAGAGGGTCAAATTATCGTTTCGAATATTCCGAACAATTCTAGTAAGGTAGATAAAGACAGTCCTACGTGTGTCACTCCACCTAACCGTGAAACTCGTGTCTTCGATTTCTTAATCATGCTCCGCATATAATTTCTAACAGAAACAACGACTAATTGATACAAAGTCTCTGTATTTTATTTACCATAAAGATACGTATGATTTTGTGGAAAAGTTTCTGCGTGGTTGGAATTCGCGTTTAACAACTCCATCTACTGTCTGTGTCAGATTAGACAGGGGATGCCAACATGCCGTTAATCTTCTAATATTTAATTTAGAACGTCTTTCATTCTCTGCATTTTTATTGATATTTTTTAATCGTTAATTAAAGCGAACGACAGTTATTAATTTTACACTGCAGAAAAATGGTCGGTAGATCGAAAGATATGACGGTGTTCTAACAATTTGTTTATGAAATCATGACTGACATATATCCTACATACTTAGGAATAATTGTTGCAAAAAGAATTTAAGTAACAGACTTTTAAGAAGCAGACTTTTAAAATCAATTAATTCGTATTATCTATGCATACGTAGAAACTTTGCATCGAGCAAAGGAGGGAAAGAAAAAGATATACCACCATGTCCAAAACTAGCCAGATTCGAAACGTGTCAGTTGGACCCCTGTATGCTAGATCCATGCAAACCAGAACCAACGGTTGTTATCATCGGTGCAGGGATGGCTGGACTTTCAGCGGCGCATCGGTTGGCGCAATGTGGCCTTCAAAATTTCACAATATTAGAGGCAACGGATAGGTATTTAAAATATGTTAAATTAATATAATTGTGCGAGGGTATTATTAAACACTTATAACTGTCATCTAAAATCAAATTTTGTCGAATAGAGACATGCGAGTTGACGGATTTCCATAGTTTCTCACAGACCCTTCATTAATTTCACCTCTTTTTTTATTTAACAGTCAAATTTTGCAGGAGAGACACTTTTATGCCTTCGAAATATTTTTGATGGAAGCTTCGTTCAAATAATTAATTTTCATCGATACTTTTATTCGTCATTGAAAGAAATAAAAGATCAACATTTCAAAGAAGCGATTGATCGTTTAAAAACGAATTACTTGGTACCTATAATGAATCTTGTTTGTAGACCAGGAGGTCGAATTCATTCGTGTTGGTTGGGTGATGTGGTGGCCGAGATGGGTGCAACGTGGATCGAAGGAGGGTGCGTGGCGAATCCTGTATTCACGCTAGCTGCTCAAGAAGGTCTTCTGAAGCCACCGCTCTTCAGGCCTGATCCGAGTCGTGGTCTTTTTTGTACAAGCGATGGCCGAGCTATCGATCTTCCTGTCAGCATTACGGCTTATCATACGTTTCGGCAGATCGAGCAACAGGCGGCAACTCTTTTCTCTCTAGGTTGTGGCCGCACCCACGGAACGTTGCTGAATTTTATGGGCGTTCGAATTCAGCAGGAGCTGCACAATTTTCCGGAGGAGCAACGGTACAGTTGCCCAGGTCAACTGCAAACTTTATCAGCAGCGATGTAAAAGTAGTTGTGGTCTTTCAGTAATTATTAAACGTTATTTACGGTAGTAAATATTCGTTGGGAAATGGAAGTAACGTTTGGCACGCCATTTCATTAGAATATGTCGAATTTCTCAAATAAAATTTTATTATTTGTATCGTACGTACCTTTGGTTCTTCTGCACCCTTTAATTGCAAGCAATTCTTTTCACTTATATGCTCATCTTGCCGATTATTTCACGTTCATTTACGTTCGTATTTATACAAACGTGACGCGCAAGATTCTGTAATTAATCAACGTTACGTTACATCACTGCGTTTTTAACGACACGATATCGTTGATTGTTCTGCTTCGGTACCATCGGTGATCTCGCGATTTCAGATATGACGCCGCCAGGGTGATGTACGGCATGACAAACTGCGTGAGATGTCGCTGCGGAGATGATCTGTCGTTGGTTTCTGCAGATCAGTTTGGAAGTTATATCGAGATACCTGGTGGTAACGTGAGAGTGCCCCTTGGATACGTCGGAGTGCTTGCACCTCTGTTACGAGATTTGCCGAGTTGTGCTCTCAAGTTGGTCGAAACAAACATTGTCATAAATGTCATTCTCGCAAGAGAAGTTTATTTTTTCGTTGTAAAAATGACTCCGTCGTAAAGATTTCGAGGCAAATTCTATCTTGGATCATTTATCTCTGAAGATAAAATCCTTGTAAAAATACTTTATTCATTTGATTCTCATTATTTTTATCACACGATCCCGCGTCTTGGTGTATTTTCATATTAAGAAATATGACGTTATTTTTGGCAAAATTTATCGATCGATCGTTCCTAATTTTGATATTAAAACGTGTTAAGACGGATTGCCGAAAATGTGATTGACAGAGCTCGAAATGCACTGAATTTCGACCAAGTACGATCGTATTAGACTTAAATTTATTAATCATTATTATTAGCGAACACGTCTATTTCAAAATTCATCTTACTAACTGCGAAACTCAATTTTCTTTGCGAATCTTACGCAACAGTGAAATTCGTATACTCTCGTCGTAAACATCTCTGTCACAAAATCTATCCATAACGTTTCCAGTACACAAATTAGTTTCTTTATAGTTTTCACCCAAACTTACAATTATTCCTTCATCAATATCAATTTGCTGCTCTTGTCAGAATACGTAGAATGCACTAAACTAGTCGCATAAAACGTATTTTATAGTTTTAAGATACACGAATTTTGAGGTCGATTTCTTAGCAACGATATTATCGGTTGCTTCGCTGTTAAAAAGCTATAGATTCTTCAAGACTATTATGTTGTTGGAATTTCCAAAAATTTTACTATATTTATTAGGCATTCGCAAATATCACGCAACAAACGCAAACGCTGTATATTTTTCAAATGTCGGGACCATCTTGCAAAATTATGAACTTTATTATCAATTTTATTATTATTATCAAACAATGCTTGCGAGAATAACTTGCGATTTACCAATTTACTAATAGCATTATACTAAACTATTGTACAAGAGTGATACATTTCAGGTATCAAACTTACGTTTGTATGAAACTTATCTTTACATCAGATACTGCAAGCCGGTGAGTTGCATTAGATGGGGCGCCATAACCGATTCGTGTCCTCGAGCGGTGGTGAAGTGTTGCGATGGCGAAGAATTTCCAGCCGATTACGTGATCGTCACAGTGTCCCTTGGTGTCTTGAAGCATCAACACGATAAACTTTTCTGTCCAGCATTACCCGCGGAAAAAGTCGAAGCTATTTGCAAATTAGGATACGGATACGTAAATAAAATATTCCTGGAATATGCGAGGCCGTTCTGGGTTTGGAAGGAAGGAGGCATTAAACTGGCTTGGTCAGCTGATGAACTCGCTGACAGATGCGACTGGGTGAAAGGTACACTGAGCTTGTTTTTCAACGTGCCATTCACAAGTTGTTTGGAAACTTGAATTTTCAACTATTATCTTTCGAATGAACTTGAATGAAAATGCAAATTATCTTCTGTAGTTTCAATTACCTTTCGTAAATTTATAAAATCGCTATATGCTTGTAAAAAACATTCAGCGTGTTTGCCGAATTCATCGTACTTTGCCCAATCCAGCCAAGAAAGCAATGTTATTTATCGGTATAAAAGTAGAAGAGAAGTATTTCCCATCGAAATAATATCAACATATTAATTTAGAATTGACTAATTTTAGTAAAATCTATTTGTACCTTCGTCAGTATCTTGCTTTTCAAGTATCATTTCTATATAATCTATAAAATTCCATTCTTGAAGGATACCGCGACATATATGCGTACGTATGCCTTACTTACTTATTTTTTCTTTTCGATTTAAATTCAAATTACCACTTAATTATTTCTAAGCCTAAACTAAAGATTTAAGATAAACTAAAGATTTATTTTAGATTTCTTTCTAAATAACCGATCGATGCTTTGATATATCTTAGGGATTTCAATAGTGGAAGAGTTATCGACTTCGCAACATGTTTTGTGTGCGTGGGTTTGTGGCCGAGAGGCGGCAGATATGGAATTGTGCTCGGACGAAGAGGTCGTGGAGTCGATAACAAGAGTTCTTCGACAATTTACCGGTGATCCTACACTTCCCTACCCAGCAAATCTTCTCAGAAGCAAATGGTGCATGGATCAATACTTTGCTGGTTCATGTAGTTATATGGGGATGGACAGTACCGTTGGTCATCAATGTGATTTAGCTAGTCCATTGCCAGGTACGCGAACACGTCGTTTCTAGTCGCGAATATTTTTTAAAACTAATTCATTCGAGAAACTTGTAAAGATTGGAAAATTATTCTCATTACATCGAAATTAATTTAATTATAGCGATTGTCACCGCTACGAAGTCTGTTTTTATTTTGCAGCTGCAATATTTTCTTCCAGCGCTTGCTTTACTGTTTTCCAGGTACCTGCGAGCCTATACCACCGATTCTTTTATTCGCCGGAGAAGCTACGATTCCAGGACATTACAGTACAGTACACGGCGCCAGATTGAGCGGTATTCGCGAAGCGGAAAGAATAATTCAATTAACGAAACGGTTCGGTGGTCCGCCAACGAAAACATCCGATAACAGCTGAGTTGGCATATAATTTCGTGCAAGTAAAAACTTACCATAAATGGTATTCGTCATAGTAAACGTGCCCGTCTTCTGTCCAAGATGACACCGATCGACGCATTTTATTCAAATAAAATCTTTCATATTTGAAATTTGACGAAATTATGACATCGATGATTTTATATTATTTATGCAAAGCACGAAACGGAGAGTTGTGTTAAATTTTTTGAAAGATACGTTTGAACATTTTTCATTTGATAATTATACCTTTGGTTGTTTTAATGTATACCTCTGCTGTACTCTTATACCACAAACTGTTAATCTTAATACAGAATATACGTTTTAGCATATTATTAAAATTAACGTTTCGTTCATTTTCCGATAGTAAGACTTCAATTTTTCTGTCGCAAGCACAGAAATACTGAATTCTTGCAACCTTTGCTACCCTGTTAGATCAGTGCCATTAATTATCTCTAATTATTTCTAATAGCCCTTTATCTGCTGGCAAATATTTATCTTTGTCAATGACTTTATTTTACTGGCAATATTCGTCAGCTTATTATTCCGGTGGCAAATAATATTCGCTGCTGCATCTCTCGAGCCTGGTGTCTCGAGCATATTGAACATATCGTAAGAGTAAACACAGAAGATTCATCTATGTAAATGGAGATGGAATTAATTATAATATCAATCGATGACAACATATAAAATAAGCATGCAAGATAACTATCGAGAAAGTCGTTTCTTGACAAAATCGAAGAACTCGAGGAACTTGAAGAAATTAAAGAAGGTGAGTTTGATCAAAGTAATTACACACATTTATAGTTTATTGTATCGGCATTGTTATAACGATGATATCTTCATAGATACTTTCAACATTTATGTATAGTATAGTACATTTATATATTTATTACAGTGAGTTGCGCGTCTCAAGAACGGAAATAAACAGTTTGAAACAAACCTTTTACATATCGACGTAACAGGTACGTACGTACATATATTTTCTTTTATTACTTCCCGTTGGTCCCGTTTAACAACAAATCATGTTATCGCGTCGAGGAAACGTTCTTACACTTCACGAGTGATAACAGTAATGTTTACTTACGTATATTTGTCTTCCAAAATTACAATTTATCCTTTTAACCATATTTATTTTTCAAACATTTCTCTGAGTTTACTATATATTTTGAAATATATATTTATGAACAAAAATTAGGCAGTTTTTGATTACCGTTATTACTTTCATAACATCGATCTATCACTTGTGGTCAAACGTGTACAAAAGTAAATCTTATTACGTGCGTTGTATCAACCAGTGCATATGGTAGTGTTCAACATTTCTTTTCATTATTTTTAAGAACGTTTGCTCGTTCGATAGACCAAACAGTGTAAAGTAATTCTAGATCTATTTATTGTCCCAGTTGCAGCACTACATTATGTTCAGAATGCCATAATTATACTCGATATTAGAACGAACGCACAAATATTCGCAATCTAACGACGAACAATTAAAGTATAGCATAAAATAAAATAAACTGCAACGCTTAATTGTTAAGCATAAATAAATGATAATCGTAATCGCTTAATAGAGATAAAATCGTAATAGAGATAAGATCGTAAAACATATTGGCACACCATTATATCTATTATTTACACATCGATTAATTAATACATTAAATCAATTCGACTCGAAGTATATTAAATTTCATATCAGTTAGTACTATTCTCATATGAGTGCAAAACTTAATACATTAATACGATTAATACGATAAAAATAAATTTTGCACCTGTCGTATATGTTTCATAAATATTCTGCATAATTGTTGAATAATATAGATTTAATACTTCTTGAGAAATACTTCTTGCATTTATGCTAGAAATTCTGTAACTAGTTTTACAGTTATAAAAAGCAATATATATAAACTTATTGGACGTCCTATTGAATAATTCGAGTGTGATTATAAAGTAGTTCGAGTACGATTGTGGCAGGTAATTATCGGGGAATAAAGGTGAATTGCGTGGAAGAGACAAAGATATGTTACATAGATACGTACTGTATACTTATAACTATCGTATTGATAAATTATTTACAACAAAAATGTAGTACATATAATTTAATAATTAGTAGATCATATGCGAGAGTAATATATATCAGACCGACAGGATAGAACATAAAAATATAATTTACACGTTCGTTTCAATAGCATAATCTTTAAATAATTTAATAAAATATACAATTTTTTTGTATATTTTATACAACTAAAATCAATATATTCCGGTATATAAATATTCCTGCCTGACGTCTAATGTACAGATCTACGATAATTACTTTATGTGACATTATCTGTCACGTACATGCTGGGACATGAAAGTATGTTTGTGGATAAATTAAAGCATGTCTATATAGTTACGTATTTTATGCACTTGGAACATCTAACTCAATTTTCTATGGCATATTTGCTCAGGATGTCCATCAATAATTCACGCAACGTGAATTCGAACAGAAAATAATGAGAAAATTTGTTAAAATATTTGAATTGCTTGAAAAATATTAACGTCATAAAGAAAGATCTCACTTTTCACATTCTTTTGGTATTTATAGATAGAAAAGACCGAGAAAGATATTGGAAACTAACTCTTGTGCTAAGCAAAAATTTCCGATTTCCTCGTAATATTCACAAAACGTTCTTCAGATGCAGACAGATCGAAGAACATCGAATCGTAGAACATTGAACTGTTTTCTTTATCAATCAGGTAAAGGTGATCGTGATAATATTATTTCCTTTAAGGGATCAAACAACGTTGATAAGGTGGGCACGACTTAAATTCAACAACACGCGGAATAATTCCTATTTTATATTGCACTCGGTGTCAACGATCAAATTCTGTTGATCGTTTACTATCAAATGTTATAATTCCTAAGTAATTACACGCTTTAACTTAATACAACAACTTTAACTTGATATAGTTTTGTAGCGGCGCATGAGCTGAAGGACAATCCAAAGCATGTTATTGTCTTGCCTCGGAGTATCAACATCGTTAGGACACACATAATGTGATAATAAATAAACTCCGAGCAAAACAACGTCGCCGTTACGAGTAACCGCTTAAACGAAGACGAATTTCGTATTTTCCAGTACTCCGTCGACCAGTATAACTGGACCATGTTCTCCAGAAGCGAGTGAGTCGTACGAATTAGTATCAGTTACCAATTAGTACTCTATATAAATATCTCGTACTCTCGTCATCTAAACCAAACGGCTAATCATCCTCCACACGCACTTTAACTTGATACAATAACTTTAATTTCATATAACTTAATACGATCGCCGATGAAAACCAACAAGAAATAAGTTTCGCGAACTAAAATGTTTCGAATTATATTAAGATACTTACTAGGCTTTTTTAAAATACTTGGCAGAAGTTGTGAACGTAACAGATATATTTGCAAGACGCTCCGGTGCCAGCAATTGCGTAACGCGTTGCTAAAGGTACATACGTATGTATATAGTGTCTTGCTGCTCGAAGAAAGCGATCTAACGGGCCTACACAACGCTATTGCTTGGGTATGTGTTCGAAAACTGGAACAAGGCAACGTGTAATATTGCGCTTACAGCAAATTATGCGTTCACCGACGTGAAACGACAGTCGAATAACGATCTTTGGCGTGTTTCTCATATGGGACTTGTCTAATATATTTCAAGGTTATTAATATTATTGAAGGGGCCTGTGTGCGTGCATGTGCGTGTTACGGCTTTGGTCGTCGACAAGTCTTTACCGTCGCAAGAAAACAAGAGGAAAAGATATCTCAGTCGACTTAGGCTCGGTGCAGACGAGCGATTTACGGGAAATCGGAGTTTACAAAATTGTATACGTCATTTCGGAATTTCTTCTTACGCTATATTATAAATCTGGAATATTTTATATTCCAGATTTATCCTTCTGTCTTTTTATTCGTTTATATCTTTACACATTTACTTTTTTAGATTTATATTTCTATGTGTTTATACGCTTACGTCTATAAGCCCAAGAAATTCTGACTTTCCTGGCACCGACGACTCTATGAAGCCATTGAACACTTATTCCCTTGCCGAAGAAATTCCGTCTCGAACAACATACGTATGTATTCTTCTTTCGTAAAACCGAACAATTCCATTTCTCTGTCGTTCGAAAGACGTAAAATGTCTGCTGCGAGCCTAAATGTCGACGAAGGAATTTCACTGTACCGTGTAACTGTCGTTACGTCGCGTCATTCGTGCCGATCTGCGACAAACAGATGGATCGGCGAAATAGAGAGTTGAGAAGCAAGAATCGAATCGCCGAAAGGAAGAAAACCCGCGGCGTGGAAGGTTTAACAGTCGTCCAGCGATAAAAACGTAAGCGAATACTGAGCTGTGTAACCTGATCGTATTAATTAATTAAAGATGCGAAGGAAATATTTCCATCGCTATCATACGTATACATTATGCTAATGATCTTACTTCAATTTCTATCTGACTCGTCGTTCTTCCAAGATCGCTAACACGAAAAACTATTAAAAGCTAAGATTGATTGCAGGTTGCAGGCGTCAAGGACCGACAACCACGAGCTATCTGAGCCCGCCATCACTTAGAAACCGATTGTTCCTCGAGAACCTCGTCTGCTCTCAGTTTGATCTCTTTCCAAGAATATTGAATATCTTTGCTTTCGCTGTACCGCGAGCAAAGTACGAACCGTAGGAAGTATATGTCGTTTACCTTGGATGGCACTAAATGAATGTTTCCGGCGCCGTTGATCTTTTTCAATAAGGTCTCGTTTATGTCATTCGATCCCTGCGAATGATATCACAAGTCGTTACAATGGTACATTTTATTTCTCAATATTCAATCGAGATTCTTTCGTTTGGTTCTTTTGATTCGCAACGAAAATCTGGGGATTGTTACTGGCCTTTGTCGTCGATCGAAAAATTTTATTTAGAAATGATTTTTATTAAGACGATATCGTGCATTGATAAAAATATCTTACGACACTAGACAATTTAATCGTGATACTGATAATATTTAAAATAAACCCAGATACGTATCCCCGATTTTCTTTTTTACGGTGTCCTTTTAAAATAATGCCGTTTTTCCTTTATTTGCAGTTTAAACTGCATTTCTGTTGCATACCATTCGTTGATTATTCCAATTAAAAGAACAACGATAAATCTGATGTGTATCATGTAGATAAAAACAACGTATAATCGCGAACCGTAATAATTATCTTTCAACGATAGATGTGTCGAGATTAAATGCGACATTCGATAAAAATAGTACAATTGAAAGATCGCTCTTACCTTTAATCGGAAACAGACAAGTCCTAATATCACTTCGGCGACAATTTCGAATCGTGGATCCGAAAGAACCAGCGCTTCGAATTCGTGAGCCTGGACAACATGGTTCCTGATATATTGTTGAAGATTTTCGACGCCATAAATCCTCAACACGAACCAGAGTTTCAACGCTCTGAATCTTCGTCCCAATGGAATCTGCCAGTGCTGTACAAAAGGCAAAAACGTTCACTGTCTTCGAATATTAATAAATTCGTTCTTCTTGCAAAAATGAGCAACAATTCTCAAATTTCCAACAATATAGAAATATAGATAAATATAGAAACGAGATACAATGTCTTCTACTGTTGTTCCATGACAGTTTTGTAATAGTATCTTTTCCTACGTGTGTGCGAGGAAACTTCTTACTTGCCTTCGTAATATTCAATAGATAGTGATCACTTATGCGAACGAAAAAAGTTATAGTTATCATTAACGAACTGTCTTACCCTATAGTCAGGAGCAGAACCTTGCATATCGTGCTTTAGATACAGAGGATCCACAGTGAAAGCATTGATAACGTATGTCGGATCCTTTAACCACATTGCTGAACAATCAAAATTCACCAACATCCATTTGTGCGGATTAAAATTGAAGGAATCTGCCAATTCGATGCCTTTCATTAAATATCGGAATTCCGGGCAAATGAATGCTGAACCTAACGAAGAAAATAGTTCAGGTAATAAATTATAGCTTCGTAACATTTATTAGATATATTATACGTGTAATTGTTTAAAATACCGGCATAAGCTGCATCGACATGTAGCCAAATATTCTCACGATTTGCAATCACACCCATTTCATCGATACGATCGAACGCACAAGAGCTAGTGGTTCCCAAACTGGCGACAGCCTGTGAAATAAAAATGAAATGAAATGAAAGTCGACTCTATTCGACGAGTATTATATTCGTTAATGAGATCTTTAGTCAAAGTTTCAAAGTGTTAAACGTTCAATAATTTGTCATAAATGTTTGAACTGGAATAAAATATTTTATCTTATGATTACAGGAATCGTTTCGTTATCGCTAGGCGGAATGTACATGATATGCGTTTGGAAAAGTTGTGCTAGGATTGCGTGCATACGAATTTGCATACGAATACAATGAACTTACGTAGAATGGAATCAGTCCTTGTTCTTTATCCTTGCGAATGGCCTCTGCCAGTGTCTCACCGCGAAGTTTATATTTCGAATCGACTTCTAGCAACCGGAACTTTACGCCTCCGAGAAGACCAGCTCGTTCTACAGAGCTGTGAGCTTGAGCTGAGTAACAAATTAATAACTGCAATAAGATATAATATCTTCATCTGAAATATATCTAGTTGTTTACTTCGTACATAGTTTTATACGTAATTCATCGAAGGAAGCAAAACGTAAAGAAAGAAACAAGGAATTTGATCAATCGTTGAATGCTAAATCCTGTACAATTCCCACTCGAGTTATTCTCTACTTATTATTTCCAAGTTTATTGTTAAACCGACAGACATTTCTCTCTCTTTCGTTTCAACACCGAATCAATGCATCCATCATTTTTTTAAATTATTCCATCTGAATACAAACAATCCAACCGTAATTGCCACTCAAACGTTAATCCATTAGCCGAACAAAATGTGCTTTAAGCTTTCCAAAACAAAAGTCCTTTGCAATTTTTAATCTCGACAGTACAATAACCAATAACGACTACTTTGATCGAAGCGAATATCAATGTAAAGAGAAAAAGCATTACTACAAAAGAATCGCAATCCCATGGGATATTCGCGATATTTCTTTTTCTTCTCTATTCGCGTCATCGATGCGTAGAATAACTTAGAACGGAGAAAAATTAGCAAACGCCTTTTACGAAACTTTCAACGTGCTTTCTACGTGATTCGACGTGCTAACAAAGAGACGCAGTAACAGGAGCACAGAACAGCGAAGGCGGTTAGGCGTGGGTGGCAAAGGGTGGCACAGGGTTGAAATAACTCCAGTGGTTATTACGCGTTGCTATGGTGACAAAGTGCTGGCTGATGAAGTGCCGCAACCCCGTACTCGGCTTGTCATCCCATCCCTGGCTCTCGTGCCTTTGTCAAATATTAAAGAGCACCGGCCAACGTCATCGTTAATCTTGTTTACAGGAAATCACGGCAGTGCGCGACCTCGAATTTTTATCCGGCTAATCGATGATCTAATTCCTTCGATGTTATCCATCTATATTTCTCGAATATTTGACAAAACCGTAGAATATTCACTTCACCTTCCGGAAAGGTGGAAAATTTATTTACGTGAAATTGATCGAAATTGTCGAAGAGTGGCTTCGGAAGTTCGTACCTTTGCGAGACGAGACATCGAGAATGTTAAGATCGAAAGAGCACGATTCTGTTATCGAAATTGATATTTTGAGCAATTTAAGCAATCTCTGCAGCAAGGATTTCTTTTTAAAAGGTTAAATATGTTTCACTCCGGTATAAAGTTTAATTATTTCACGAATAAGATTGGAACGCGTTAGATTAATGTAGCGATACTTTTGCCAGCATCAAATCGTTTGAAAAAATTACTTACAGGAACCATAAGCGACTAGTTTACCCACAATTTCATTGTCCGTCCAGTCAGGATGTTGTTCCTTGACCTGGCTTATTTTTTTAGCCTTGGCGCCGAGAAGTGCGACTAAGGTACTTTCGCTCGCGGTTCCCTATAATGCAAAGCTGTTAATTAACTACTATTTACGAGCTGTCAATTATGTCTGAGCTACTCGTGAAATATCGATCGATTTCGTCGAGACGACGCGACGAGTCTTAAGATTCTTGATACGCAGCCCAATGGATGAGCAACAGGTGAATTTAACACAGAACATTCACGTTAATTGATAATTCTTTAGGCCTAATATTCCGCAAAATTGTATCATATACAAAATAAAGATATCCAAGTTTCCCGGCCCACCAAATTTATTATCTAGATTTTGAAAAGAATACTTATAGATTTTCATAATATGACAATAAATACATTAATCTCACGATTTAAATCGCTAAATTATCAATGGATATTTATGCGTTCGAAGGTGAAAATTTAAAACGTACGAAATATCTGAAATACGGTATCGATTATGATATCTAGCGCGTGAAATAAATTTCTGTTTACCTCTCACTTTCTCATCTCATAAAAATTCATAAAAATATAAATTTGTATAAACATTCATATCTCAGGAATGCCAGTTATTCCGCTGAAAAAAGTTTGTGCATAAATTTACCTGAATGACACCACCTCCCTTTCCACCGTTGCAGGCTAAAAATTCTTTGGGCAGATCTAACATTTTTCCCAGCCAGTTCAACATTATTACCTCCAACTCGGTACAAGCAGGACTTGCAATCTGCAGCAGAGAGATTTATTGCGTTTGAATAAACACCAGAAATGTTCCTTATTCGATTGGAATTTCGATTAAATGAAACGTCGGAGTAAAAATGATCGAAAACGTAAATAAGAATTGAAACATTTTTCAATTAAATGTTGACGCTTACCCAAGTGAACCCGACGCACGCGATAGCGCCGCTAAGCATGTCAGCAACGATCGCTGGATACGATTGGGCTGTAGGAAAATACGCGTGAAATTTCGGGCTTTGCCAGTGTGTAACCTGGACGAACAAATTTTCTGCTTCAATAAAAATTTATACCAAAATTATCTAGTATTTGGGAATTAATATTATTGCGATATTCTACGCTATAGTTTTTTATCATTTGTAACGCGAACAATGATACATTATATATATATATATATATACGCAGAAAATATCGTTTATCATATTGCAGCTTGTACTTACTCCTGGCATTATCACTTTTTCGATATCTGCCATAACGTCTTTCCAACTTTCTGGCTTTTGAGGCGCCTCGGCAGGCAAAAGGAATTTCATGTAACCTGGTTCTACCGTCGAAAGCACTCGCCTATAAATTTTACTTTATTTACAAACGCGAAGGAGAAGCTTTTAAGCTTAAATAGATGTCGATTAAGCGTCTGTATCTCTAATGAAAACTATAATACAGCGTGATTAGTTGAACTAAAATAAATAGTATATTGTATTTTGTTTTGTTCAAAATAACTGTAGTTAAAAGCTATATAATCGATATCTATCTTTCATGTATTCTTAGAATGAACTAGATTATCGTAAATTAGAATTCCAGAGATTTAAATTCAGAAAAAATTGTACGCAGAGTATAAAATTACGGAAGAAACAGCCGATTCTGATTAACTTGCAGCTTAAAAAAAAAAAAAAAAAAAAAAATACGTTGTTACAAAAGATTATGTCGCGTTAGTAATCAGCGAAATCAAGGCAAGTATGGTTTAAAAAAGAAATAAGGACGACGAAGAAGGATACGAAAATGAGTAAAGAAATCACCTGTCCCTGATATTTTCCAGGTAATTAGTAATATATTCCGCCATTTCCTTGGCGAACTCCTTGAAAGCGTCGGGATCCATTTCCTGTACCCTGCAATGTTTCGATATTTCGCTAGTTAGTACGAACAAACTTTTATGTTGCATCAGGAACTACTTTTTAAAATCGGTTCAGATGCCTGAGTTGCGAGGTTGCAATGGTTGACAGCTCTGTACATGCGATACGATAAGTGGCAATTGGCATGGCTAGCCTTCTCAATGTGGGTCTTTAGAATCGAGACAATGGAAGACAATGACACGTGTTTCGTCGCAGGATGGCAAGAAAGAGAGGAAGAGATTTGATCTGTTCATAATAATCAACGTGAACGGGGACAACTTGACTCGCAAAGGAATAATGACCGTGAGTCATTTTCGTGAGGCAAGTTCCGTTCGATTCCTTTCCCCTTTGCAACTCGCTGTACGCTGTTTTCTATTACAGGACCCGATCCTACAATATGTTTTTCACTAACCGATTTCGCAATATAGTATTTTTCGAGACAGCGGAATATCGAAATTGCAAGATTCTGTCTTTGCTATCTTGTAATTTGTGTTGTTGTAAAATACACATACGTAGAAGGTGTAGTTATAATGCAACGTCAATGATACTCAGAATAGTCGTGCATGCTCCATGATACGTTCGACATAATGAAAATCGCAAAGATTTAAACGCGATACCGATCTCTGAGGCTGACAAAAAGGCTACGTAGTAACGACAAAACGAGATCATCGTCCCAATACTACAGCCCAGAGACTTGACTCATTTGATCAACCTGGAAAATTACTTCTACTCTGTATTTTTCCCGATTATCTACTCTATATTTTTCACAATTTCCATAAAAAACATATAAAGCAGTTACATTTATGCAATTGTCTGTCTCTAATGAGAGAACTGTCTACGTGCCACAGTCGTATATTATCGTTAAATCAACTTATCGAATGTCTGCATCGAGACAAGTTATAAAGACTCGAAGATATTTATATGTAAAACGCAATGCAATGGAACGATTACTTAACAGTATAAGTAAGAAATATCAGTATATTTATGGAATGTTATTACTCATATTTTCGCTACAAGATAGTTGTCAAAATCTTGCGATAGACATATAATTTGAGAAAATGTCTCAATCAATGAATAGCAAGTATTTTTGCTTCGAACTTTCAGAATCATCGTTCCTCGCTGTATTTTGCAATTTTAATACGATGCTATCGTAATAATAATAATCAAATAGCAGGCAATAATTAGCAGCTTCGAAATTAGCGTAACGCGCAATCAACAATTTTCCTTAACGTTTAAATTTCTACAAATTGTAATTGAAATGAATAATCCACGGCGTACGAGTGATGGAACTGATCGAGATTTTATTGGGAATTCTTGAACGATAAGGAAACAGGAATCCCCTGGGTATTTCCCCGTTCGGCTGTGACGTCAACAGGTTCACGCATCATCTTTTTTGTATGTTAAGCCAAGAAATTGTACCTCTGTTCGATCGTACTTTACAATTGTAACCTTATATACGTGATAATTTTCTGTTTTTCTTTTTAAACTTGAAGTTTGATCAGAAAATGAAAAAGACAGATCGGTTTTATTTAATTATCGCCTAGATTTATAAATCAGCTGACACTCTGAGACGTCTCATATCTGTATAATATTTGGTCTAGATCAACCATGACCGATTATGTTTTCTTCAATTGCCGCGGTCGAACAAGGTCGTTGTTATTATATTCTTGTACTGAAAACAAGCTTTTACTTCTTCTTACAAGTTGCCTAACGAGAATTACCCAACTCTTCCACCTTCCAATCTCTAATTTTAATTCCAATCTCAATTTACGCTGTTCAGGTGAAAGTCAACGGTTTGGTAACGACGGGACATTTTGGATAGATTCAAATTTAGAAATTTTTTATTAATATGTACACTTCACATAAGTCGAAGAAATGAAAATGGAATTGAAATTTGTATGTTTTCGACAATAGATGCCGTTTAAAACAAGAAATTCTTCGATATTTAGCACGTATACTTTTGAGAGCAAACTTAAAGCGTCGTTAACTCTAATGCGATTTTAGGCAATGTTTTACAAATTTAATTATTCGTATTCGTAATCTAGTTAACGGCGAATAATTAAAATTATACTTCACAGCTTGTATCTCGGGACATCAAGAAGCATACAAGACTTTGGTATCTTACTTACTTGGTTACTTAATTGACACGTTGATTTAATTACAAATGTAAAGAACTACAGAAAATGTTTTATTCTGAATTTTTTTCGTTCTGCCGTGTTTTATCACAAGGAGAAATCCACTGATGTTGTCGATCTTTACGCAACGATCTCAAATAGCGTAAATTCTTTTGCATTCTATGGTGCAATGCTCCACTGTATCGTTTCATATTTTCTCGTAGAAGAATAGAATCTTATGAATTTTAATGAACTCACTAAAATTGATTGTGATATAGTACAGTCGGGCGAAGATATCTTACAAACGTGCGAAAAGGTTCGACAAAAGAATCAATTAATTGAAACAGACCTTTTAACCAGTTGCAAAGTAAATCTGCGACGCGATAGTTGTTAAATCATAAATGTTAGAAAATATGTGCAGAAAAATTTCTATTGAAACGGTTTCTTCTTGAATGCTGCAAATGATAGGGTTGTGAAATTTAAAGGATACGAACGTGTGCTATAATAGCCTTGAAATAAACAACGTTACGAAACGAACAATTACATTGTTAAAGTTGAAACCTAATAAATTTGAAAAAAATATTAGCCATTCAGAATAAAGAAATAATGGCAAGTTTAATAATTTGTCGTGTACGTAAATTGTTGCGGTAACGCGCGCTCGTTAATAAATCATCCAAGAATACAGTAGATTGCAAATGATGTAGCAACTGATTTCACGTGATTTCCACTTCTTTTGTTATTTTCACCTTTATTTAAATTTAAAAAATGTTCTCTTTTATTTTCAATATTCTCAAATTTTAACACACTTAGTTTTGCACACGAATCTTCCGAAAGTTGACTACTTCAATAATTCTACCGTGTACACTGACATGAAAGCTAAAATCGAACTTTTTAAATGAAAGTTTCTTTTTAATTATCGTTTACGTCGACCGTAATAAATACGTGCCTTAAAGAAAAAATCATTGTTTGAACATTTTTCAAATATTGGCTGGAAAATAATACGTTAGTCCATTCTAAACGATGTTTACAAGATTTCGAAAATATTATCAGTCGATCTCTCACAAAGTTGACAGTAAATATAGAACAACGTTTACGAGTTTTAGCAACGTGTTTTCATTTCGTAATGTTTCTTATTTCGGCACGAGATAGTGCTCTTATCTGTTAAAAAATTGCCAGGCGATGAAAATCGTGTTACGTCGGTAACAACCGACGATTCTTCAAATTGCTCACGGTAGATTAAAACATACTTTAACATTGCACGTGGCATTCTTGACATTTGATGGCGAACGAGTCTATTTTAATTTCACTGGTTACCTATATGCTAATAATTATAATCAATCGCGTATCAATAATACTCGTCTCAGCAAGAATTCTGTTGCTTTGCGTAATAATTTTTTCTAAGCACAATCAATCTATATATGTATATTATTTACATCAAAATGATTTCACATCTATCTCTCTGTAAATATCACAGTAAACGATTCAATGTTAAATATTTTACACTGAATATTATAGTTAGTTGGCTAGTCGTAATATAGTTGAACGTGTTGGTTTAAATTTCTGCTTCCATCTCTTTTACAAGGAAATATCAAATAATACTTCAATTATATACAACTATCTCCAATATATCGATTTAAATCCCTGCTCTTACTCTCCACCAGAGATTTAATCGTCCTATGGAGCGTAAAAAAATCACAGCATTAAAAATTATCGCGTAAAAATCCTCTAATTCATCCTTTTTCCTTTCGCTTCGAATCTAAAAATCCTCACCTCTCTTCAAAACAAATAACGAGACTGCGAATGTTTATCCATTTATGTAGCAATGGTATCCTTGAAATGTACAGAAACACAAAGAATATCCACTCGTCACAACATTATTACAAGTTACAACGACAGTGATAATAATCCGGATATATTACTCATAGGAAAATTAATAACAAATCGCGTTATAATATCGATAACGCTAATGAAGAAATTGAAACGAATCTTCGTGTATTCTTCAGTTCTATGCATGCGAACATAAATTTCCAACATTCACAGTCTACTATAGCCTACTAGAATACTAATAAAAATCAAAGAGCAATATACCAGGCTGAGGCGTGATTGCGGTACGGGCACTTGATAGTTGACTATCCACGTGGATTCGGTTCCCGGCGAGTCAGGGGAAATCCGCGAACTCGTACGAGCAGCTGCACGGTCTACGAATGTCCGGGTGAAATTGCCGTCTGCCCACTACGTCGTGTTGCTTTATGTACCACCCCACCAAGTACTCGCGCCACTCGTCGGTTCCTTTCGACTGATCGCGATTACCAGCTGCGCAGGTAGATCCGCGTACTTCGTCCCTGAATTGGCGATTCGATCGATCCGAACACCAAGCCGGGGATCGATAAGTCGAGTCTACCGAGTTTGATTAGAGTTGGTGCGGCGATACGCGAAGTCAGGATTAACAACTTTGTTAATTGTTCGATGCCAGTCGAGTGATTTCTGACCGGGCCATTGTAACTGATGATTGCCGGTTGGATTGCTTCGGGCATGTTGGAGTATTTTGTTAGGATTTAATCGGAGGATCTCGTTCGTAATCGTGTAATCATACTATTCGAAGATTGAAATTATTTTGTTAAGCATTCGCCGGGCATTTCGCCGATGGAGAGTGGGACTTTCTGCGATGAGTTTTATCGGACTGACAATGAGTTTTATTCGTGAAGTGATCATCGTTGCTGTGGATATTTATCGGTTTAATGCAAGATTAATTTCAGAAAGCGAAGATTCATTAGTTGGAATATTTTATTATTGCTTTTTATGTTCCATTAGTTGACGCGATGGCTCTCATTAATTTCCTTATTGTCTCGACGTACGTTTCTCGTTATATCGTAGCTTGGTGTTTTGGAAAAGTTACGTAAGTTTTGGTAATTTACCACTGACACGTAGTACATTATGACGTTTTTAAATTTCTTTTCCCTCAGAGATATTTGTTCATTTTTATCACACCGATACGGATATACTAAGTTTCCTTGTAATTTGCATATTTCTTAAAAATAATATTAAAAATAGCTTATTAAAAATATCTTACCTTCAGTTAGTTAACAAAAAAAAAAAAAATACATACTTAAAGATTCTTACTTTAAATACCAAAGTCTATAAAATTGAATCGTCAAATTTCAAAAATATTTATAGTTCATGTACTTCACGCGTACACGCGAGTTTTCGAAGAGATGATCAGAGATCAGAACTAAAGCTGAACGAAATACATAGAACGACAAGGTATCTTAGTACGATCTAATAGCATAATAACGTTTTGAAACTCAAAGGTAGCTGTACCGAGGCGAATTATAACTTGATTTCAAGTTCGAAATCAAGGCGCCATTCAGACAGGAAAATCGAATTAATACTTTCAAAGTCGGCGCTGTTTCGTTGAAACGGATATCTTGTAAAATTGTGTCGCAGCGAGATTTTTAGTTTTCCTCGGTATGCGACAGTTATTCATTCGTGGCAGTTTCAACTTTTACGATACTTGTATCCTACGTGAAGTTATATTTTATATCATCTACTAAAACTGTTCAATTAGATTGCGAAAAACCATGCCTAAAAGCAATTAATTAAAACGACGATTTAATAGATGAATATGTAATATAAAATGTGAAAGTTGCGATATAACGAACACATGATTTGACACTCAAGTAAAAAAAAAAAAAGAAAAAATGATTATCAACGAAAAATCTGCAAATTAATATTTGAACACAGTCGTAATAAATCTAGCAACGGGTAATTATTTAATGTTAAATATATTAATAATTAAAGATATGATTTTTTAAGTGTTATATAGATACAAAAATTTGTTGAATTCTTCCTTCTCTCGTAATGAGATTTAAGCCGGAAAAATTTTTGCGACAAAATCAAATATAAAAATTATTTCAATTTTCCTTTTTTTAATCTAGTCATGATTTTCTTCGCACGTCTCTTTAATATTAATTATGAAATTAAATCAACTCATAACGAATTCACGATCAACCTGAGACAAAATTATTTTAGAGCTACTCTTGACCCAGATTATGTAAGACGTAAAATGTGTCGACGATCAACAAGTTGTTCGAATAGCTGAAAACCTGTAGCTTCAGAGTGTTCATCGGACTGGGTAGCTGCTTGTCAACGAACTGTTTCCCCGAATTGGGATAATTACTAGTATCGTTTATTCGCGTCTTTCGTGAAACCAGGTCGTTAATGAAACAGAGGTAGCTGGTTAATCGTAGAACTACGTCAATGGCATGTACGGAATCGTGTCTCGTTCACTTCCACTTCTACTTCCAGTGCTTTTCCCTTCCACGTATCGCGCAAAAATGTCCCCTGGAATTTCACGCGAAACAGCATTGACTCATTCAGATGGAAACGGAAAGTCCGAGATAAAGCGTGCGCGCGCGCGCCACTCCAAGATCCTGATGCACGTACGTATGCGTTGTGAATTACGTTCTTGACTCGATACTTGGGATATCCCGAAGGTTTCATAATATTTGTGTTTGGATTTGTGTTGAATCGAGGAAAAGACATCCTGTTATCAATCCGTACGTTTTATGGTCCGAAAATTTCATTAAAAATTTTAGATGAATGGAAATCTAGGAAATTTAAATTCTGCTCCAATTTATTGCATAATGGTTTCTAATCGATTACTTTCGTATTATTTTATTGCATTATTATATTTTATATATTGTTTTATTTTAACCATTGCAATTCGTTGCACTTTACGTAATAATTTCGGAGCGCCATTACAAATATCTATTTATTATATACTTGCTCTTTATCGTGGTTTATTATCTTCGTTTATTGTTACTTATTTCAATACGCTGCAGTTTATATAATAATTACCAGGCATACGTGATAGAGTCTGAGTCATCCTACGATAATATCAATAACATTGAGAAATTCTTCGACCGCACAGAAGCATACCTAACTGCTTGGATGGTCATAGCCTATGGTACTGCGTTACAGATCTACTTTCACATGGAGACCTTGTATTAAAACCTACCTAAGTGTATTGCTAATGTCGTTTCATGAAAATAGCAGTTTAACGGTAATAGCTTGTTCGTTGATTAAGACGTCGAGAGGACGAAAATAAGAAATAATTAGCGAATCTGTTATGCTACGCGAGCAGCCTGACAATGTACGTAAGTTTTATTTTACATACGTATTTTGAAAGTATATATTCAAAATTAATTAATTATCAGTTTAGTATCTCTTAATATTACCATTTATAACATTAATATTGATAATTGTATTATTCTGTATGTGTAATTAAATATATATTTGATCAGAAGATTTCATGTCCTTCTTTTTGTTTCGTACTTTTATATATATTTGATATATGACACATATTCTGGTACATAATTAACGAATTTATGTATAATAAATCATATTTCCTCGATTATTTAATATCAACGATTCCAAAAATGGATAGGTCAAAGGGTGAATTTGTTTCTACATCTCAGCAGAAACTCACATTAGACTTATAACATGTAACATGCAACGAAAAAGTTTTATTATATGTCAGTCGCAATCGTTCGATATAACGTAACAGAAATTCACTATAACGATCATATAACTTTGATCATTACCTTGACGACGTATTAATTCCCACGAAGAATAATAGATCACGAGGTTAAATCATGATCTGACGAGTGGTAGAATGATGTATAAATGCGGGAAAGTAATGGCTGGGTGCTTGTTCAAAGGGGTTTCTGGATGGTTGAAAGAGAAAAGAGGGTAAAGTGGCCGAGTTCTCATCGAGGGAGGACAGCAGAGAATTCTTCTTTCTCTTCTTACCAACTTTTACTCGAGCGAGCTTCCTTCTGTGCCTTCAATTTTCCCTGTTCGATTCGCCACTCTTATTCAGTCGTCGAAAAGCCAAGAAACGAATGTACTTTTCCTCGATACACTGTGCCGTCGTCATGGTTACCATCGTCTTGGATAATCTTCTGCCTCTAAGGACATGTTCTCCGTTATATCAGGCCATTTTATTTCTCAGTTCGACAAACCTATTTCCAGCTACCAGTTTAGTTATGCGAAAAGTACGAGCATTGGCGATCGATGGCATCAATTACAAAAATTTGTATCGATTGACAAGATCAAATAAAGGACAGGAAGGTAGCGCAGCAAGGAGGAAAAAAGACCAAAGTGGCAATAGTGTGTAGGCATAAGTGGGAATAGTGTGTAGGCACAAGTCGCATTAGAGTGTAAGCGTTAGTTTAGACTAGAGGTAAGAATAGGCTAAGTGCAATAATGTGTTGTAAAAATCGAAAGTTCGTCCAAAGCCGAGAGGCACGGACTAAAATAAATAAATAAAAAAAAAGATCAAATAAATTTGAGTTTCGTTAAAAATCAAGCGTTTCCATGAAAATGACTCCTTTTTCGTCGCATGAACGACTTAGTGTTTAATTAAAAGAACAGAAAGTTACGATTATAGATTGTTACGTAATTGGAGCCATTTAGCAGCTTTCGTATTGATTTATAATCTTTTAAATTGTCCTTTATATTGGATTTTACATCGAATTGCTGTCTACATAGCTCTTTTATCGCAGGATCAATTTATCGTTAATGTGACATTGCACATTTTACAAAATGATGGGTGTCCTGTCTTAAGGATATGAAGAAACATGTTTTCAATGTTCTGCCTTAATTCTAGAAATTATGACTCGATTAAAGGCAATTGTCAAATTATTGTTTGCCTTCATCTGAAAGGATTCATTTATTTCAGGATAAAATTATTTCATTTTCCCTTCTAACTGGCCTTTTGGATTCCCTCAGTCAATTCTTATAGCGGAGAAAATGTCATTAACAGAGAGAAGGACTCAAGCCTGGAAAGACAATTTCCTGGTGTCTCATGGTTCACCATTTCCTTTGACTAAAGTTGTTCGTCTATTCTGTACCACAAGAAACCACCGGCTTTCAGTCATCATATTCAGCTCCCTCTTAACAGCTTTGATCACTCTACTGCTATTAATATGTCTCTGTTTGACATTACTAATCGTTACTATATCTCTTTCGTATAATTCGAGAAAATGTATAACATGCTTTTCGTTCAGCGATTATGCTAGAAACCAGATTAAAAAAAGTGTACGTTCGTATGAAATATTTCATACGGTGGTTCTGTTCAATTGAAATTAAAATTAAAGATCGATGGAAGTTAAAACGCAAGTTTCGACATTTTCATTGAACATTGAAATTTACCTGAATTCAGAATGCGAGAAATAAAATATATCAAAGCAGTCGGTCAAATTGTTTTAGAAATAAAGAAGGCTTTGCTTTTCAATTTAACATTAGAATTTTAAAAAATTCGTCTTTATATTAACGTCATCCATTTTATATTTTTACTAAATTTCCATTTGAACGTTTTAAGTTTAAAAAAGTCCTATGTTAATTATGTCTGCCAAGTTTTGTTAAACAATATGTATTTGGCGTTACACTTTCTGTTACTAAAATCATGTTAACATGATTAACGATTATACTTAGGGGAGGCATGACGCGGAAGAAATAGTGTATTATTCGCAGCCATTCGTTTTCACGCTGGCAAGAGGAAAAGCTATCGGCAAATGTAATGCATTATGTATGAGTGCGTGATATTCAAGTAAAACGGCGCCGATTCAGGAAATGAAGCCTCTTTAAGAATCACCACAGTCAAGAGTAATACCTATGAATGACCTCTTCTTTTCTGCACTTATTTTGGTAAAAAGAATGTTTGGATATTTCTGTTCTCGAAATGTATTATTTCTCTGTTTCGTTATTAATTCTACAACAACGATATGTTCTTTCAATTCTAATTAAAATTCGAAATAAAATTAAAATCCCATTCTACAAGTACCATTATGGTGCTTCTGATTAATTACGAACAGTATAAAAATAAAAAGGAAGAAACAAGAAAAATGTTATGAACTGACAGTGGATATAGGAAAATTTCTGACACAAGGAAATCGCATTAACCTGAAACGTAGACTTTGCTCTGAAGCACATCTCTAAATCCGTACTTATGTACCTACATATTTACATTAAAAAATCGCATAAATTTATAGAATTGCAAGATACGGAAATCTTGGAAATTCGAAATAAAATTAAAATTCCATTCTACAAGTACCATTATGGTGCTTCTGATTAATTACGTACAGTATAAAAATAAAAGGAAAGAAACAAGAAAAATGTTATGATGTAGAACTGACAGTGGATATAGGAAAATTTCTGACACAAGGAAATCGCATTAACCTGAAACGTAGACTTTGCTCTGAAGCACATCTCTAAATCCGTACTTATGTACCTACATATATACATTAAAAATTCTCATAAATTTATAGAATTGCACTATACGGAAGACTTGGGAATTGTCTGATTGATAAGTTTCTAATGATAACGTACGCGAACCTTCCGTTCCAAGTTAGTATACTTTTAAACTGAAAGTTCGTAATTTTCTTGTAGCAAAGTATCGGCGTGAAATTGTCATCGCTCGGTTTCTGCCACGTCAACAAATTCGAGAAGGCGTTGAGTTTTATTGTCTCCTTAGAATAAATGTCATAACCTACCTCGTTGATGAGAGAAGAAATGTACAAGAATGTTAAATTGACGGTGTAGAAAATTAATTTACGAACAATTACAGTCGCTGTCTCTTCACGGTTCAAGGAGAGTTGTTTGTTTAATGTAACAGGTCGTTCGCATATATGTAGCTCTCCCAAACAGATACTGCGTCAAGAAGAAAAACAATACGGAGAAAATTATATTCCGCGCGTTATTTCCTCGTCACAGATGCATTCTTCGATTTTACAGACTAATATTTAACGGTACGTCGTCCTTTGCTCCCTGTCCTTTCTTCCTTCAATTGCCTTACTTTTTGTCTTTGTCCAACAACCGCTCAATGGTTTTCTTTTTATATTTCTTGAGACTTCCTTTCGCGTTTGATCGAAAAGGACGTCATTCTAGATTCTTACAAGGAAAAAGTTTCAACATAAGTCGAACATATTTGGAGAACTTCGCTTTGAATAAAGATTTTTCTGCTTTTCGATAAATTTTCTTTACATTTCAGCTTTGCTTTTCAAACGACGAGACATCCTGAAAGATTATGGGAAATTAATACGATTTACGGTAACAACGCTATAAAGTTTAATATCAGGACATGGATACGGTGAAGGAATACCTAGGGTACATCAATCCTCATTGGGTAGCGGTGGTAGTAACAGGAATGTACACTCATCTTCGACAAATTTGCATAATTGGCTTATGTTTCGACGAAGAGAGTACTCCGTTCGATCCGTCTTACGCGTCGGTGCTTTTCATATTTTCCGTATTGTGCCTCTTAGCGGAATATAGACTTTGGCCTAGAACGCTTAAAGAACCACCTATTCAACTTCTTTACATTTACGAAGTAAGTATCGGTATTTGATGTTTTAACAAATCTAACGACGTTTTAATTACAATTTTGTACACACGTTGAACGTCTGTTTCGCATACGAGGAGCTCGGTGGAAAAGTAGCGTAAATTTATTGTCCTTCAAAAGCAACTCCCTACGCGTTGCATTATAATTGTTTTAATGTTTAGAAGAATTTACATTAGAGTTTAACTTTATGCATGATTTTGTCAAACTAAAGATTTCGTTCGTTTGTACTTATCATTTTCCTGCTCAACTTCTTATCTATAAATAGCGATGAAACAACATATCCGATCGTAAGATCTGTCACATTATTTTATAATTTAGATTATAATGGAAATAATAATAATAATAACATAAAAAAGATAGTAAACGATATAAAAATATTTTATACAAACTTCATGAAACATTTATTTTTGTCTAGATGTTGGTTGCAGCATTGACTACAAACTTAACCACACGCGCTATCTGGGTTCCACTCATGCACGTCATCTATTGTTTGACCCAAGAATCCAGTAAATGTGTGAGTTTGTTAACAGAAAAGTTATTTGTTATTAAAATTCTATGGAGCTAGGCAACTAGGAACTGGGCAAAATGTTTGCCGTATCTCTGGAAAAAAATAAACTGTATTTTCCAGTTGCTATGGTTGAACACAGTGTTGGGATTAAGTCGCTACTCGTTTTTAACTGAATTTGCATATTATATGGCGAAAGATTGTGCTGCAACGCATATGGCTTTCTGCATGTCCGTATTGTCGTTCGTTTGGATGCTGGATGCCACCGAATCCTTGGACGCGATTTTGGACACTTGGGCCAAGTAGTGAACCAGTAATGTTTAGTTTTATAAGACACTTATGTCGTAGAACGATTTAAACATAACATTTCACAGTTAAATGACGAGATAATTATTTAGTATAGGTATTTAACTTGAGTACAATTTCAAGAATTTAAGTAATTAAAATTATCGTGTACCGTACACGGTCCAGTAACTTTGTTCTTTTTCCTTTTTTTCTACGATTCTTCCCTTCATTTTTCAAATTGAAACTTTACGCATTAAATTTGCAGGAAAAGAAGTTTCGACAGTGTACCGTATTAGCCTAATCTTTATCATTTTATTAGGGATATTATTTGTCATTGTACGATAGTTATTCTGGCTTACTAGGAGGAACGATTAGTATACGTTGACACAATTCTACAAGTTTCTTCGAATCATTCAGAAACCCCTTGGTTTACGAAATTAAAAATTTTATTTAAATCTGCAAATATAAATGTAACACGATGTATTTCGAATACAAAGGGGAGAATTTAAAACGTGCCAGTTTAAAGTTGTCAACAATTTTTCCGATAGGAATAATTTAATCGTAATGATCGTGCATCGTTTGTACTTAGGGAAAGAACTAATGGACTATTGGCTCTCTGTAAATGTAAAAGGAAAAGGATTAGTTTTGCAAATCCAGAAGTGACCGATTGGTTTGTATATAAATTTATGTGCAGCACAGATTCCTTAAGTAAATACAAGCAACCAGAGATGTAACTTATCGAATTTCGTTGATTTGTATTTGTCTATTCTATAACTTTGTATTTGTATATTTGTAATAAAGTCTATTTTTCCATACTGCAATTTTAATAATTCCTCATGAATCGTACACATGTATTATTATTATTATTTATTTATTTATTTTAGTCCGTGCCTTTTGGCTTTGGACGAACATTCGAATTATATTTCTTACATTTATTGTATCGCACTCCTCGGCATATTCTTATCTCTAGCCGCTAAAACTAACGACTACAAACTATTGCAACTTATGACTACACATTATTGTCCTTTGGTCTTTTGCCTCCTTGCTGTGCTACCTTCTTGTCCTTCCTCCCCGTCTTGTATTGCCCTTGCCCTTCTCTTCTCTGTTATTGCTTTTAATTCTGTTAGTCTTTCTGCATTCTCATTCAGTGTTTTCTTCCATGTCTTTTGGTCCTCCCATTATTTCACATTCTTCTATTACACGTCTCAGGTCCTCTTCTTCCCTTCCACATAATCCGCACCTTTTTTCTCCCTCCTCTTTCCAGTGTTCCTTCGCTTTGGTCTCGTTTCCACGCCTGAATCCGGCTATAATTTTCCTGTCCTTCCACTTCATCCTCCCTTCCAGGTACTTTGGCATCTCATCTTTCGTTATGTTTCCGTAGTATCTGTTATATTTGCAATCGTACACATATAATGGTTCTGTATTTAAAGTATTCCTGATAAATTTATATCGCCATATTAAACGTTACAAATTTTTGCAACTATTACATTTCCAGTATTACATTTAAGTGGAACAAATATTTAAAGATCAAAGCTGCCATCTGTTTTTTCGATTATCGAACACCAATAATCGAAAGGTAATTCGTACAATACGTCTTGTAGATTAATTTGTGAAACACGTTTTAACGAGTCCTTTTTAATAATCTGTTTGAAATATTTATTTTGAGAAAGACAGCTAGAAACGAAGAATGGCAAAGTTGCTTCATACTATTTGGGCGCTCTTGCTAAATATTTTCGGACTTCAGATTTTCCGAACATGTTTCGCCAATGCTATGGAAGACGAAGATTGCGAATCGCTCCTATCAGGACCACCGTTTAGTTCGGTTTTCTTCAGCATTGGTATATATATTATTATCGTAAATTCTACGCTCTTTCCACGATCTTTTCACGCACCAAAAATGGTTTTTCTGATCCTGTACGAGGTTAGTCGGCGATGACCAATTTTTATCATTCGTTCTCTCGAACAATACCTTTTGTAACGATTTTATTCACCCGCCAAACTTTTGTTTCACTTGCTTATTTCTAGTTTTTAGCCACCGCATTTATCCTGGAATTCGCATTGGCCTGTATTTGGACACCGATAGACGTCCTCTTATCGACAACGTTACCGTCCTGTATCTGTTATGTAATATTTTAATATTTAATATTCCATACGATATTAGAAAAAGAGTAACACCTTAGAAATGTCATAAACATAATGGTTTATTATTATTTTATTTTAGTCCGTGCCTCTCGGCTTTGCACGAACTTTTGATTTTACAAAACATTTCTTTTATTGCACTTAGCATATTCTTACCTGTAATCTAAAACTAATGCCTACAATCTATCGCAAGTTATGCCTACAAACTATTGCAACTTATGACTACACATTGTTGCCACTTTGGTCTTTTTTTTTCCTCCTTGCTGTACTACCTTCCTGTCATTCCACCCCGTCTTGTATTGCCTTTTCCCTTCTTTTCTCTGTTATTGCTCTTAAGTCCATTAGTCCTTCCCCAGTCCCATTCAATATTTTTTCCATGTCCTTTGCTCCTCCTGTTATTTCACATTCTTCTATTAAATGCCTCAGGTCCTCTTCTTCCCTTCCACATAGTCTGCACCTTTTTTCTCCCTCCTCTTTCCAATGTTCCTTCGCTTTGGTCTCGTTTCCACACCTGAATCTGGCTATAATTTTCCTGTCCTTCCACTTCATCCTCCCTTCCAAGTACTTTGGCATCTCATCTCTGGTTATAGCATAATGGTTTAAATAGGTTAAAAATAATTGAAACGAATATACGCTTTGTGAAATTAGATTGATATTTACGAGAATGTATTTGATTTTTAAAAAGTAGACGCTTCGACGGTTTGGACTGGAAGATGCAGCGGTTTCGTTTTTAACGAATAAATCTTGGACCATTGTTCTAACTTACACTGCGTCAACTACGTTTCTTATACTTACGCTTCACGTTGTGGATGCTGTGGATTATAATATCCTTAGGTACCATTTTCGTTTATAATTACGACCAAGTTAAACCGATCGAGTTCATTATATCCAATTGATCGATTTGTTCGATTCATTTGCTTCATTTACTTGGTCTATCTTGACTTTTGAATTCCTCTGATTCTTCAAGTTTCCTTTATTTGATCCGTCTTCTGATTCACGTACATCTTCCCACTATTTTTCTACATTTTCTTATTTCCGTAGTCTTGTTTCTGTCTTGTCTGTGCAATATCCCCGATTTATCCCAGTCTTCACTAATCAGATATATAAACCTTCATAAATATAAAAGCTCTTAAGAAATTTCTTAACGTACAATTTCCTAGCACTCCGTGTGAGACGGAAAATCCGTTGAAGTTAGCATATAAATCTTGTTTTATTCATAGTATTTCTACATATATTTCGTTGTAATTAAATTGGCTTAATATCGAAACGAAAAATTGATTCGACCTCCTGTAGGATCGAATTGCTTTAGAACTATGAGACGATCTTTCGTCTCGTCGCATGAATTATTAATAATAAAAGTAACCCGTACAACGAAATCTTCTGTTCTAATGTATTGTTGAAAAAAGAAAAAGAAAAGAAAGAGAGCCTGTTAAAATACAATGTTGTACGTACGTAACGTCGAGCGCGACGAGGATGAACAAAAATTTGCAAAAAATCGAACAAATATTGCTGGATCAAATATATCACTTGAAAATTGAATCTGTTTTTCTACAGAGATTGTGGAACAATGTGTTTCTTAACTCACGTTCAAGAGAAATTGTGGGCAAGAGCGGAACAAGAATTTCCATTTTTAATCGAAGAAACCAAAGCGTGCCGTTGTAAAGTTCGTAGGAGAAGCAGTAAAAGAAGTAATAGTAAAAGTGGCGTTAATAGCAGTAGATAATTTTAATAATTAATGTTCTGAACGAAGTCACTCTAAGAGAGGAAAAATGTGAGAAATATTTTTAGAATTATAAAACATATTAAACGGTAAATCAATCATTCGAGTATATTACGCTTATTGACGTAATTTCAACCAGTTCTTGACTTTTGACTTCATCCTTTCACTTATCTTCGCGTCATACTTATCTCTCACAGTCGTATCCTCTAAAACTTTCCTCTAAACACGCATTTTCGCTGATAGTAATTTATTTTCACAATTAACAGTTAAATAGCTGTACTGAAACATCGCAACAGTTAAATATCTGTATGATATTAAATGCTTCTACATCGTTAGCTTGTTTTATTTTCATTATTTTTGCACGCTATCGTACGTCTATCCTTAGAAACGACGATTTAAACAATTTTTCGAACTTATGCACAGTATAAGAAAAATATTGTTCGAAATGAAAAACGATGTATTTCAGACGTGGAAAAAAATTAAACGTTTGCGAGTACAAGTATTCTTTATGTCAAATAAATCTGTTCCTTCTTCGTACCTTTTCATACTCCATCACCGCTATTTCCTTGCTATTTATGGAATTTGTCTTCTATGAGGATGATGACAAGGTAACGTTAGTTAGCGATTTCTGCATTCTGACTAGGCAAAAGAAAATATCTTGTCGAAGGACGCGATTTAAAAAAAGAAACTGAAGAAAATTTATCTAGGGATTTATCTAGATTTGTATTATTTAAAATACTACGGTTGGTTTATTTTTATGAAAAAGAAGGCATTTATTTCATTCCAACTGAAATGCAAAGTACAAATGGTATAGATAATATAGTGATAATAATGTAATAATTAATCGTTAATAAATATCAATTCAATTAATAATACGGTGTGTACCAGTATACTGTGGAATACTATATATACGGTAATTGTACTACACGGGATGTGTTCAGTGGCAGCGTTACAATCATTTTGTCACCGAAGTATATATATTACAATGATTTATCCATTATCGCTGACCGACGATAATAAGTCGGCTCCTCGATTGTGCTTTTACATTTTCCTCGATATACTTTCTTTCTTTTTTTTTTTTCTTTTCTGTTTCTTGCGTCGCGCCACACTGATTCTTCGTTTTTATAAATTATCGATTTCTTCGGGAGGAAGGTCGGAGTGGGATGGAGCGGTGACCAAGACAATGCGAAAAAGTACTTGCTTGCTCGATGTCCAGAAATATTTTTGTTGGATGCGATGCGACATTAATTTAATCCTTTGTAATAGGAAATCAGGATAATACAATATTCACGATTATATTAAATATTACAATATCGAAGAAAAATCGTCTTTAAACGAATTATAACATTAAGAGCAAGTTATATAGACAGAAGCATATATCTCGGATCTGAAGGAAATTTTGAAATAAAAATGTAACACATTAATCGAAATATTATTAATCTATCGATAAAAGAAAAACGTTAGGATATATTAATTAAAAATATTCTAATTCTTTGACTAGAATTACTTTCAAAGTTATTGTAAGTAGATACTGTAAAAAAGAGAAGACGGTATCGATATTCAAATTGTTGACTTCATATCGAATAGGAAGGAAAAGATACAACAAGTACGCATATGCAACCGAATATTCCCATTCTCGTGAGCAATGTTTCGTTTTTCGATATACGCAGACGTGTCTCACTCGCTCGCCATCGCAAATACAAACTGCGTTCGTTGAAAAGCGTTCTGACGACGACAAACGAACAAAGACAGCTAGAAAGAATTCCGAACCCGGAAGAAAAAGTTTCTGTCGTCGCTGAGCATTCGATCAAAGCGGACTAGTGCCGTTGTAGATATTATCTTTGCGTCGTTCCGTTTCAATCTCAATTAGTTTGAGATCGAGGCATGAGCTGCTTCGGTTCTTTGTGCACGATTAGGCAGTGCTTGGAAAAAAGTTTTACAGATATGTAACGTGAGTTCGCGTGGCTGCCATTCTTTCACGTTTTCTCTTCTTCTACAGATTATTCGCCTCGATCGGAAAACTCGATACCTACATTCGTCATTTTCCGATCTCAACATTTTGAGATCCTCTCAAACATAAGTACGCTTCGCTCTTTCTTTTTCGATATTTTTCTTTTCATTCTCGTTTATTCTTAAATACATCTCGACGTCTTGTTCACGTGCTAACTCGGTTTCGGTAAAAAAGTTGAGCCGTGTGTGCCTCAAATGGTACCTTAACTTAATATCGTTCGATCGACGCTGACATTTGGGTCGTTCAAGCAATTCGACGGCTGTAAAGTTTATCATTTTCGAAATACATGAAATCCGGTGTATAATACAAACGATATTGCTTGAAAAGTAAATCGATCCTGAGAACGCTGTCGTCTAGTCAGGAGTATCCTTTTTTTTCTCTCTCTCTCTCTCTCTCTTTCTTTCGTATAAAAGATATGCTGATTCGATGAAATTAAATTCGTTTCGTATAATGAATCGTCTTCTATGATCAGTGCATTGTTTAATATATACGTCGTGACGTTAAAAATATAAATGACACAAGTGTTGGTAATTACCGCGTACATAAAGAAACGTTAAATATTCACAATTATTCTACAAAATTTACAGATTTCCTTTTTCTAAACTCACTTACTCGTCACTCGTGACACGCTTCGAACATTTACAATGTATTAAGAAACCCGTTATTGCTATTATTCAAAATTCAGGCTATGTTACTAATCGTCATTTATAAATATAAATAAACGGAAAATACGAAGAGAACGTTTCTAAATATACGTTAGAAACAGAAAGATTTATAAATATTCGCTGGCTACAGAATTTCGTATTAATTACTAAAAACGAAGCTACTTAAGTTTCTATTTCTTAAAAATAGAGATTGTTTTCGACCAACCACGAAAACGATCTTATGGAATGAGGATAAGGAACGTTTTCGTCGCAACGTTCGTTTCTTTCTTCCTTCTTTCTACTCGATCCTTCCTCAAACTCGCGTCAACAGCTTCTTCTCTCTTTTGTACGTTTCGCAACTAAACACGCTCCATCAGTGGCAAATGAAATCGTAACGAATATTTCTTCAACGAATCTGACACGTTTTGCAAATATTATATATTTACGTCAGATGATTAGCGGGCTCTGAACAATATTTCCTTTGCACCTTACGAACTGCTTTCGCTTTAAAGTTATATAAAAATATGTACTAAGGAATATACGGTATCGAGAGTTTCAGTTTAACGAAGATGTTACGATGATAAAACACAGCTTGCTAGCCCGTCGATGTACCATTTGTTTCATTTCGATCGCAAATATGAGATGTTTTCATATTGTCGAAGTGAATGTATGTATTCGGCGTTATTTTACATAGAAATTTTACTTCGCTTCGTAATACGAGCAAGGAGATGAAATTTTTATAAGAACGAAAAAATTGCATAATTTTTCGTTGACTTGCTGTTCGTAAGGTTCTGCGTCCTTTTAGGTATCGCGCAAGTTTTTCGAGGTGCCTAGGTCAAGCGAATGGAGATAGACGCTTCGTATCAAATAGTCGAATGACGCTGAAAACTTGCGCATTGTAAAAGTGAGTCTCGGAAGTTGACTTTACTAACATTTAGATCTTTTTAAAATTATGTTACACCATTACAGTTACATGTAATTACGTAATGAAGAATAATTAATGTCTTCGCTTTAATGAACAACGTTCTTACTATATCCACGTTTCTACTGCCTGATGTTGACAAATGAATGTGCATACACGTTATGTTTTCGACAATATGTTGAAACGAACGTAATATTTCCTATTATTCTTTTAACGTATCTATTATTTAAAAAAATGTCCGATAGTTTGATAATGCTTTGCATCTAATTGGATTTGTTTATCAAATAAAGGGAGATGTCCTAGAGTAATGGTATTATCAGGGGACTTATTAATTCCTTCTTGCAAAGCCAATCTCCAAGAAAATCGAGGATCGTTCTAATCTCGCGAGTTACTCTTTTCAAAAATCACGCGACAACCGTTTTTCTTTTCTTTTCCTTTTCTTCTTCTTTTTTTTTTTTTCTTTTTTGCCACTGTACACACACGTGCGCGCTTGTGCGCGCTATTCAACTCATTATCAGTTACTCAACGATAAACCGTTCGTCCTCCTGTAACGCCAGTCCGTCGAATACTGTCTCTGCTTAGAATCTACTTGGCGGGGTAAAATCGACGATAGGAATGGCCGGAGAAACGAAATGGTGTACTACGAAGGAGGACGGTGAGATAATGAAACAACGATAATTCAATGGTAAAGAACCTATCGACATCGAGAAACGTGAAGTGTAGCGGTCTCGGTATGTCGAGAAGGATAAAATCTGTTTCCGTTGATAAAGAGGCAACGAATTCGAATTAACGATCTTTGACAAACACTCAGCTACATTTTGGACAGTATAGAATGGAAAGTTTAGTCGTTGAAAGAACGATTACGGATAATCGAAGTGATAATAGAAATTCGGATTGTTTGACATTACGAATGTTATCGTTGGAAACAATTTTATAAGAAGATATCTTAACAATATAGAGCATTTGAAAACGATACTTTATCAATATCTAGAATCTTGTTGCAATCTATCGCAATTTAGTTGAGAATCGGCAGAAAGTCTCGTGATACTTGGAAACGAAAAGTACAGGAGAAAAATACGACAAGTACAACTTTGTTGATTTTCTGATCTTGAAGTTCTTTTTAGTGGTTAAAAGGGGGTTAAAAGGAGAAGGTTACAGATATGTGATTAGTTGAGAAGGTACTGGATTTTAAAATTACTCGTATGAGAAACAAATGTGACTTATCATTTTTCTCCTCCGTGATCTTCAAATCAAGTAATTTGAATAATCACAAGAAAAGAGGTTTATAAGTTATCGTATCTACATAAACGAATATCTCGGGCCAACATATAGGGTGGCAACATCCAGAGAAAAATAATGAAAGAAGAGATATGGGGACGAATGTACGTGCAATGTGAACGTAGCTTAAAGTGAGATTTCGATGTGTTTCTCGATGTTCTCAGAGGCTCATGAGGAACAGACGTAAACGGACGTCGAAGACAACGGGCGCGGTAAACGTAATATCACAAATATTGCCGGGAAACGATACGCAAGACGACGAATCTTGGTAGGACAATTATACAGAGATGCTCGGTACCGATCGCGGCACATTACGAGCGGCACCGGCACACCGAAATACACGACGTTACTTACAATATTCGTACAAGTGCTTAAACACTACACGCCCGGATCACTCGATCCGACGGAGCTTCACCTAATCGATAAATTGACTATTAATATTTCCGTAGAGAATTTTACAAATCAGTCGAGACACATGCATGGAGATGCACTAGGTTGACGCTATCCTTATTATCGTCGTAGCATAAACGATTTTTCGCTTACGATCGATCACGGGCATTGATCGAGCAACGAAATCATTTGCGGTATCGAACTCGCCATCAATGCTGCGACGTAGAAGGGACTTTTCGCGTCATTTCCTTTTTCGCACGCTCGCCGATTATTCTCTTCCCTCGTTCCTCCGCTTTTTCTTCTTTCCATTCTTTTTCCTTCTCATTTTTCTCATTTTTCTTCTTTTTTCTTTTTTTTCTGTACTTTTGCATTCCATTGTTTTCTTTCATGTAATCGCAACTTGTTGGCCGGTTCGACCATCGACAGAAAATAAATATTAATCCTACGTCGAGACTTGAATCGTGAGCTTTTCTCGACAACCGGCCCCTCGTATCGTACCATTACGGTTCTTTTCTCTTCCTTTCTCTGTTTTTCTCTTTTTTTTTTTTTGTTAATTTTTGTCTTTTTAATCTTCTTTTCAATGTGTTTTCGTTTGTATGCGATTCTTTCATTTATATATAATATATATATATGTATATATATTTATATTCATATTTATATTTATACCGCTATATAATATTATAATTATAATTACATACGCGCGCGGTAATTCTCAATTTGTTTATGCGGACTTTCATTCGCCGCACACGTTGCAGTACCCTTTGTCTTCCGCCGTGCGCTTCTCTCTTCTTTAACTCTCTTTCTATATATATATATATATATTTATTTATTTATATTTATTCATTTATTTATTTATATAAATCCATATTTATAATATATATATTTATCGTAATGTCAATAATAATACTATCAATAACTAATGCGGGTGACAGTGACGGCGAAAATGACAACGATGAGGATGGTTCACGACTCGCGAACAACAACTAAACGTGTCTCTCTCTTTCTCTCTCTCTCTCTCTCGCGCGCGCTCTCTCTCTCTCGCTCTCTCTCTCTCCCTCTCTCTCGTTCTCTCGTTCTCTCTTAAATAATCCCTATTTTTAATACGATAGACCACATTAGGATCGTTCGCATCGCGCGAACCAGGAAGGCGTCGCGAATGAACCATTTTACTCAAGATCTCTCTTCCCTTATACTCAACAACGTCAATATACGAATTCATGGTACGTTACACGGGGAGTTCCTATTAGCCGGTGCGCGTTCGCGGAAGAAACGAAAAAATTCCCGCCAGCTAACATCTGAATACGATGAATAAGTTCAGTGGGATTTAGAAGACGGATAAATGAGAAATGCCCTTGAAAGTATCATATACGGCCACTTGATGACCCAATCTAGATGAGGTAAAACAGAAACGACCTATCACGCGCACGGCTGGCAGTAGTAACGTGTTCACGAATATAATTCCAGTAGAACCGATGCTGTCGCGCCGATGATAATTTTAACCGATCGAATACCGAGACATCGAGAACGGTTGTACCGAGAAATAGTAACTATGACTGTGACTAAAAATAATGAATCGTACATATATAATATATATATAGATTTATTTTATTATAATAGAAAAGTCTCGCGTGCAGGCTGACACGCGCGAATTCACTACGTATACGCGTAACGTGCTATACAGATAGGTATTACACCCTTCGAGAGTTATGCGCCACCTACGGTGTGTCGTGACGATTGACCATGATTCGACAGAGATTCTTATTGCGATAACGTTCGTTTATTTTTTCTTTTTTTACGGCTGAGGGAAGTGGATAGAAAGCTCTTTTCGTGAAATCGACATCAACATCGACGAGTAGCTTCATTTTTATAAAATTTCGATCGGAGGATGTTAATTATTCTCTCTCTCTCTCTCTCTTTCATTTTCTCGTAATCGCGCACACCGTGTGGCCGCCTCGTTCTTGTTCGCGTGTGCACATCGCAAAAAATATGCGCCTGGAAACGTGCACTTGTTTCATCAACAAAACGGAACGTCTTTGTTGCTCGAATAACGCAAAAAACACTGGTTTTTACGGTTTCTTTCATTCTGTCGTACGTCTCCTTTTCTCTCGTCTTCGTAATAGAAAGTTCGTTCGAGCACACACGTTTTTTTTTTAGGAGATAGTCTCTTTCTTCATTTTTCTTCTTTTCTTTTCTTCCTTCTTCTCTTTTAAGCTCACGCAAACACTGTTTCTCCGAGGGTGTACAAATCGTGCGAGCTTACAGATTGTAGAGATCCTTTATGATATTCTTAGTCTTCTTCTTCGCTTTCTTCCGCCGGTCCGTACATGTCGGCTAGCTTGTCGAATCTCGGTCCCCAAGCACCTAAGTACTCGTACTCGTGCTGCTCGTCGTCTGTTCCTGTTGATTTTAAAATAATTATTCGTATATATTTGTCTTACTTTTATAGGTGAATCAAGCAACAGTCGAGTATCCTTTTTGCAAAGAATCTGTAATTGGTAATCTTAATTTTCATTCATTCTTCATGTTAAACGAAAACAGAAGTAGTTACCGGAAGCTAACGATGACAATGAGCCTGCGATGCTTCCGCCACCCTCGTATGCATAATTTCGTAGATCATCGAACGGTGGTGCGTTTGGATCACTGTCAGCTCTTTTCTTGTGATCTTCTATAAAGATGCCCACGTTTGGTTCTGGTCCTAGTGTGTCTGTAAAATATTTGCAATGGTATCAATACCCGATTATCCGTTATCTTGGATATATATAACAACGAGAATTACTTACATGGTATTTTACATGGCGGTAGCTTCCCGCCCATTTCTGGAATCGGGCCACCAATAGGAATTTGAAGCGGGGTAATGTCGAATGCGGTCATGTCATCTTCTCCGCCACCCTCGTCATCGTAGTTGATGATATTTTCTCTCACATCGTCATCAGGTCCAGGATACTTAATATGAGATTCTCTTCTTCTATTATAGACGACAAATACTAAGACGAGAACTACAACATAATACGAATATCATTAATCACTTTCTGTATTAGTTGATTTTTTAATTCTTTTGATGTTTCAATTATTCTTTCGTAAAGATACATTTTATTTTCATTTTTAATGGATGAGGGATATTAAAGGAACGATACTGATTAACTATAGTAGAATTGTTCTAGTTAGTGTGTAAATTTTTCATTCTAGAAAGTTATGTTTCCTTCTGTAGCATTTTACGCGTGCAATACATCTTGTCCACGCGATACTTACCAAGAATAATCAAAAGACAAACTAAAATAGCTGCCAAAGCTCCCATACTGAGTTTCAATGTTTGTCCCTCTTGAACAAGCTCGCAATTTTCTCCCCAGAAACCATCGGGACAAATACATCTATATCTAAAGCGTGGATCTTGATTGATACATCTACCACCGTTCAAACAAGGATAATCTATGCATTCGTTTTTGTCCATGCATCCTTTGCTATCAGGCGATGGAATTCTTCCTTCTCCACATCTAGGAACATAGACGAGATAAGATTTATCAAATCATACGTATGTATACATATATGTAAATTAAAGATGGCGTTCTTTAAATTTTACAATACTTACGTGCAATCGTATTCGTTCCAAAGATCGATACATTCGAATGGTTCTGGACAAATGACGTTGGCACAGGGTTTATTCGAAGGACAATTTCTTTCCAAATTTCTGGCCATTGTTGCTTGACCCCATTGTGTTCCATTCATAGCAGGTGGTAATGGAAGATGTTTGCCCTCTAGTCTTATGTCATCGAGACATCCTGTTCAAATGAAAAATTATATTAACTTCCTCCTCACATCATCCTGTGAACACTGAAGTCTTTTTATAATTGCATCTTATTTTTTGTATTTTATCACATAATGCCTTTCTAACTATTTAATTTTGCACCTTTCTGTTTCAAGAACTTTCGTCTACATATCATTGAATATACCACTTTCCACAGTCTTTATTTCTATTCTTCTTCAACTTGATTATCAAAAATTATAAAATGTTCACCTTTCTGATAATCCGCGTACACTTCAAACGTCCGAACTCCAGTGTACTCAGCCTTGCCGCCCGCGAAAACTCCTTCCTGTTTGTCAACCAACAGCCACTGGTGTCCTTCGAAGGAGAAGGTTTCATTGAATCTTCTTCCTTCACCACCATCCAATTCCAAAGTCGCAGCTGATCCGTATCTCGATACTCTAACTGTATGCCACTGTCCATCATCAACAGCTATCGCAGTCAGCCATATGTCTCGTTCCTCGGTTCTCAGACTGTTCAAATTGTAACGGAAGTGCAGCCTGCTGTCCTTTATCTGGAAATTAAAAGATGCAATAACTATAATTGAATATTTTATTAATTTAATTAGCTATTTTCCTTTCTTTATTTAAATGAATATTATTTTCACTTCTAAAATGTGATAACGTGAATAATCACCTCCAAAATAGCGTATTCTCTATTATGCTGATCGCTGACCCTAAACAATTCACCATGGACCTCTCGGGTGCGGAATCTCAGTTGTACTTGAGTGGAATATTTATCCGGTTCGAACGACAACGCGTATTTGACATAACTTTGTGGTTTGAATGTCGTTGGTATAGTGGATGTCATACATCCTGGACCAGTCCATCCTGGATTACATTGGCATCTAGCTTCGGTGAAGCTTCCTACGCAAGTACCGTGTTCCCAGCAACGGAAGGTGGACTCCTGGTTGTTGCAGATTTCTTCGGTTTGAGGGCAGCCAGCTACGCTGTTTCTTGATAATCCAGGATGTGCTAGATCGTAAAGCTTGCTATTGTGAAAGAGGTTCTTGATGCAGCCATCGAAACCTTTACCAACTGGCATATGCTTCCATTTGTAATGAGTTGGATCGAATTGCTCGACATATAAACCACCGATTTGAAGTGGCGCGTTTACGTTTAGATATTCGTTGAAGGGTGGTATGGTGCCTTGAGCTTGGCAACTGGTGTCGTTGAATTCTGGTGGCGTGCCGTCTTCCGGTTCTGAGATATCCGCGGATTTGCAATAATCGATGATTAATTTCACCGTCTGTAAAGTAAAATAGAATTCCGCGGAATTAATTACAAGCGATCGTTGCAAACTGGATGTAATCTAGTTGTAACCTTATCCTTTCTATTTAAAAGATAATTCTGACCTCCGTGTTCCAAAAGATGTCGAGTCTGTGCCATTCTCCGTCGTCCAAAGTTCTTTTCGGTTTCACTTTTAACTCTAAAGTACCAGAACCGAAGTCTATCAACAGTCGAGGTATTCCACGTTCCAGTTCAACGGATATAAAATCTGTAAATACGTACATTACGTAATGGTATGTTATTTCATTCGTTAGTGTAAAAATCACTGATTTATTGGACTTAAATTCCGGCAAAGATATCATAGAGGAAGCTATTATTACCTTAAGAAAACTATTATTATCTTATGATCTATATCTGCTTACCAGAAACCATAATTTCGTCAGCCTCAGGAGGAACAATAGGCCCATTGTATAATAGTAATCCGTCAGGTTTCTTAGTGATAAATTCGAAGCTCAGATGACTGTTATCGCACATTTCTAGTGCAGGATACCAAGCCCAGCCATTTCCACGGAAACTTCTTGCAGTTTGCTGACATCTTGGACCATTATATCCAGCAGGACACTGACATCTACGTAGTAAAAAATACATTAAATAAAATTAATATGCTAGTACAAAGCTAAATTTCACGAGTTGATAGACTTACGATAATCCAAATCGGCCTTCCACGCAACGACCTCCGTTATAACAAGGGCTGTTTCTACATGATTCCCCTTTACTGAAGTTCCGAGCTCCGCATGTACATTCAGCGATTACATCCACCCGCACACCCACTAGAGCGGTTCTGTTTGCATTGACCATGTATGGTAAACTGCTAATATCCAAGGTGTTTGTGCAGCTACCCTCGCATACTTCATTCTCGTAATAACACTCGTCGATGCCGACCATCGTTATGTTAATACCGACCTCTTTCTCGATCTAATTGAATTAAAATTATTTTTTAATCAAGTTGATTTGTTTAAGCGTGAATCACACCGTTTGAAATATATTTTAGTCTTTATTTAATTTTGATTGGTTTTGCGATTTGGAGACTTGTCATTTATTACTATAAATTATAAAACAGATCATTTCATGAAAATCTTGCTTCAGTAAAAACAATATCCAATTTATGAAATATTGTTATTGATTTCATTAAGTATTAATTTATGTGATAATATCGGATTGAATGTTATTGATAATTCCTTCATAATAGGATTCATCCCTAGTACATATCCCTATGAAAAAGATGTATCTCTGATACAAAATTTTGTTAAAAGGTGAAATAATCCAATATTCCTATATTTATAATAATCTGATATTTTCACTGATATTCCATTTAATTAGAAGCCAAAAATATTCAACGGGAAGATTTAGAATCTTAAAAGGATTTGGATTGCAAATTTTTAATTATTTACACTGTAACAAATTGAAATGCCATGAATTAATTCATCTCAACTTACTTCTTCACGATGCATTAGTACGATTCCATTCAATCTTACAGGCTTATAATACGGCGATCCGTGGGCCGCGAATCTGACGTCTGTCAACGGTGGATGCATTCTACGTAGTTGAACGCTAAACACGTCTACATTTTCTCTATCGATATTTAACAAATGCGCCAATTTATCTCTAAATAATTCTGCTTTGCTACGCGATATAGTTTGTGACTGGAAGAGAAAAAATGAAAAATTCATTAAATATAGGTTTCATATAAAAAGGAACGAGTTAATGGCCTATAATTAAATAGAATAATTACTTTATAATCCCAAACACGAATGAAATCTTCGTCTGTTATACCAGATATTCGAACCGAACCAGAATTTAATACAGCTTCGAAAGGAATTGTTTTCACCGTGACTGTCACGTTTGCTGGGACATCTGTTTGCGTGTGCTTCCGATCGTAGACTTTGAAACGTAGATGATATCTACCGTCGTGAGTGCCTGATTTCATATAAATCATACCGGTGTCCTCATCCAGCTTGAATTGAGCGTGCTCTAAACCCTCCCAGTAGAACTTTTTATCCGGTAAATCCCAATCGTCCAAATCGAATACGTAAACTCTGCCTATTTCTGTGTCTGGTGATTGTCCCTGTGAAACGAACTCGACCAAGTTAAATTATATGAACCTTTAATTATAATTATATATTGAATAATAACTTTGAAATCTTTAACTCTTTGAGTATTCATTTAACCAGATTAATGTGATATTTCATTCTAACGTATTATAGTATTGAGTTTTCAAATAAGTACAGTAATTATATAATTTTAGCACAGTAATTATATTACACATAAGTCATATATGAAAATAGTATTTTGATTTTATTTACATCTTAGTTTCTGGGATAAAAATTGATATTAAAGAAGATGAATTCCTTTGCTTCCAAAAAGTCAAAATAAATAGAAAATTATATAAAATTGAAATATAGAAATGAAATACATACTGCGTAGTTATATACAAAAATGTCCTTTGATCCAGGCTGCATTTTGTTATCGTTAATATCCCCGATAATAACAGTTAAAGTACTGGTCCCAGACATCGATGGAGTTCCTGTGTCTTTGATAACGATCGGTATCAAGTACTCCTTTTGTTGTTCTCTGTTAAACGATAGTAACGATGACACAATAGCCATGCCATCCCCGTTCGCTCCCTCTGCAAGGAAACAGAAAACCGGCGTTTGTTAGCGAGAACTATCGAACTACAACTAACAACGTTCCACTGAAGCAGGAACGTAATAGGATTAGATCCACACTTACTGTTATCGCTTTCAACTTTGAAACTGGCACGAATCACATCGTCTGCCTTTGGATCCATCCTGAAAGTAAACGGTGGTCCATTGCTCTTCGATCGATCGTCGTCATCCGTCGCTGAGATCTCTACTACTTTTTTCTGTTGCGAGTGTTCCTGTAGCACGGGTCTATAATCTTTCAGAAATCGTGGCGGATTATCGTTTATGTCGTGTACGATTACTGTTAACGTGGCTGTTGCTGTTTTAGGCGGAATTCCATCGTCGATGGCCAAGATTTTCACCTGGAACAAATGATTTTTAGTTTGGTTTGTCTCGTATCTAAGCACAGTGTACAGTAATATAATCTAAATATTAACTAAATAATACAAGTTATCATCTGATCAATATTTTAAAACCAATATGGTTTTATGATTTACCTGATGTCTTGGGGTTTCTTCGCGGTCGAGACTCCTCTGGATCGATACCGTGCCATTTTCGTTGATCGAAAATTGCCTCTTACGATCGGAACTTCTATCGATCGAATAGAACACTTTGCTTTTACCACCCTGATCAGGATCGGTGGCTGTGAATGTTTCGAGACTGCTTCCAATGCGAGCATTTTCAGGAACCGTGGTCTCAATATTCGCCTTCTCGAATTGCGGTTGATTATCATTTATGTCGCGTAGCTTCACGACTACCCAGGAGTAGGCAACGTGATACTTGTCGTTGTCATTGTCTTCGCCCTACGAGGTAGAGGATATTACCGTATAGTATCGCAAAGCACAGGTCGTTGATTGAAAATATAGAAATACAAATAGAATGAAATATGTTTCTGAGAGACTGTAACGCAAAAATGTAAGAAAATAAGGTAACTCGTACTTTATCTTACAACAAGACGAAGAATGTACTAAATGTGCTAAAAAATGATCTCATTATTTATGGGTATGGGAACACAGAGTAGGAAGATAATAGTAGATTTAAAGATATAAGTTATCTATAGAATTGTGTAATTTTTTAATTAAATACCTTATCGTTAACTTGTATTCTAAATCTGAATCCGTTGCTCTGCAATTGGTCCTCGTAGTCCAACGATTGCACAATTTTCAAGGAACCCGTGCCATCGTTATTTCTTACCATGGTGAATTTATCAGCACCATAACCACTGCTTTCGATCACCTGCGTTTGTAAATTAATACGATAAACGATATTTCTAAACTTTTCTGTTAAATCAATTAACATCATTTCTTTAAGAAATTCGTATCTTTAAGAAGATACGAGAAGGGACGATTCGAGCGACGCAATGAACAGTACCTTATACTGGAATTTATTGGTCTCATCCTCGTCGTGTACAGTGACCGTAAGGATTGGCATTTCCGGCAAATCTGGACCTTCCGTTTCGTCTACCTCCGTAAACCATTCCTCCTTTGTGAATTGCGGAGGCATATCGTTTATATCTTTCACTCGTATAGATGCTGTCCCCGTCCCTAAATATTAGAAAAATACCATCAAAATCTCGGTTGATTATAATTAAAGCAGGAAACAAATAATTCTACATGTTACTGCCTCTTTCAAGTATTTACATTATTAAATAGAAAAAGATCTCGATATTTTTAAACACTGAAATACATATCGAAATAAATCTGATATTTCTATCTTTAAAATACTTTATACTTTGTGTGTTAATAAGTTAAAATTTCCAAAGATCTATGAGAGGTTCCATTTTAATTTTTAACTTACCCTTTAACCCCCCTCCATCCATTGCTACCACTTGTATGGAATAATCTGGCGTGCGTTCTCTGTCCAAACAGCATACTGCCGTCTTTATCACACCGGTTTCCGATTCAATTTCAAAAATTGGCGAGCCAGTTTCCTCCTCGATGACATTCTTTTCAATAGAATAAATTAGCTTCGCATTTGTACCTTCGCTCGGATCGTCATAGTCGACCGCTGTCATGGTCATTACAACCATTCCTGGGAACATGTAAGGCAAAAATTGATCTTAATCGTTTGCACAGAAAGAGCATTGTAAATGATAAAATCTTTAACTGTGGAAAACTAAAATACTAAAATACTTATGCACTGTTCTTTCTCTTTTTTAGATAAATACACGTCTTACATACTATGCTTTCTGTATTTATTTCATTTCTTTTTAGAAACAACGTATCGTTATCGATACATTCCACTGAGCTCTCAATTAACGATAGTCGTTTTCACACAAACCTTAAATTGATACTTAAAGACGTCCATTTGTTCTAGATTGGCAATCTAGATTATTAAACGTTATTTGAATATAAATCGTGCCTGTCCATTCTCATATTTCTAACAACGCATCATGAATAAATCATACATTGCAAAGACTGTGTTAACACATCGTGAAGGAAAAAGCAATATTTCCTTCGTAGTGAAAATGTAATCTAACTTTACCTGCCGTTCCGTTTTCCGTGACGTTCCCGAAATAAATGCCTTGTGGGAACGTAGGTGCATTGTCGTTGATGTCCTTCAGGTTCACTTGAACGTCAGCATATCCAACCAAACCTTCTCCGCCTTCATCTTGAGCAAATACAGTGAATCGCCACTGCGGTCTCCCATTTGGTTGATCCCTGTCCAGTGGCTGTGGAGTAACAGCGAGATTACGGCCCTAAGTAACTTAGGATGCGAGGCAAATTTAATAAAAGAAGCTTCGCTGAATCTTCTGCACAATTTTTTTCTCTACGATACTTCTTCACGACAAAACGTACTTTCGACCGGGATTGCAAATTAAATACACGATTTTATCGTCGAAAATTTAATTTCTTTCTTTCGATGCTGCATTGTATCAGTTTTAAATAAACTTAAATCGTAAACTTTCGAACGAATTAAATAACTTTTGTATAAAAGCAGCGAGAGGTGATTTGAAGTAGAAGTTTTAAGGTACTTAGAGAGGTGTTTTAATGGATTTCCGAGCTTACGTAGAAATATTTAATTTGCCACGTAGAGTTTGCGGCGAGCATTCTCCTCTTTCGATAATCTTTTGGCATCCAAGTATTAAAATGATTAATAAATAAAAAATTCATAAAGACAGAAAGTATTTGTTAGTGATAGATGAATTAGTAATCGGGAATTGAAGTTTCTACATACACTAATCTTTATACTGATTCGTGTTAATTAAATTTGGCAAATGGAACAAACCTTTAGAACGTAAATTTCTCCGCTGGTGCGGTTGATATCGAATTTGCTATTCGCTGGATTATCAGGATCGATACCCTGACCGGTTAAAAAGTAGACGATATTCTGTGGCCTATCCTTATCCCCATCAGTGGCTGTGACCTGTGTCAAAAATTCATTATCGATAAGTACATTATTTCAGCAATTTAGTATTATAATTACTAGGTCGTTCTGCAAGCGATATCGTACTTGTATACATATGTAATTTGAAGATATTACAGAAATTTAAGTCTAATAGTTTTATAGCCTTTTTTTAATGAACATTTCTATAATTCTTCTCTTTATTATTCTTCAATTCCTCTGGTAAGAATTAGTTAACATTATGGATATAAAATATTTGTTATTCGTTACCACATTGAGGCCTGCCATTGTGTTAAATCTCTTATTCTGTCAATCAAAATATATAAAACCCCGAAACATACGAAACTGTATGAAATCGATTTAAACGTCGTTCGTGGAACAGAGTGGATAATTTCCACTCATATTATTTTAAACACTTTGGGGTGGATTCGACATAAATATGTATACTTAAAATGACAAGTTTAATAAAAATGTCATATTCGCTTTTGTTTTCTATTAATTCGTCTGGTCATACGTAGGTAATGTATACGACGAAAAATTTATACGCCACTGATCGTGATTTGTAGATTTCATGTTTTATGTTATATTCTATGCATTATGTCCTATACTCTATGCTGCATACTTTACATTTCGTGTTATGTATTCCATATTATACAATCCATACTTTATGTCCCATGTACCTTGTTTTATTCGGGATTGTACGTTCTGAATTCTATATTAGCTCGTAGAGATACAACGTACTGGTGTCCAAATACTATAATTTTCCTTTATCCAGAAGTTCGTGATAAAGGACATACAGGGAAGACATAACGATAGCCTAGTCGTAATTGGATAAAATAAGAATCGAATTCACGTCCAACGATTTAACGAATCAATTCCAGCAATTTTCCAGCTAGCAATTTTCCAGAATAAGATCGTCATTCTCTTACTATTATTCCATTTCTTTACCTGATTTAGGACGAAATTACTTGATTACACTTGACCGAATCATACGTAAAGGCAATTGAAATATACGCGGCTTAAAAAGAGAAGGATTTATCGACTGGCTGGACAATTTAATTACGTTGGCCATTTCTGAAGATAAGAATTTGTCACGGTTCCTTTTTAAATCACTATCATATATTCAGTAAGGAATATCAAAGAATTCGTTGTAATATTTATCGCTTATGTCAGTTCTCCAACTCTCAAAGTATAAGATTCGACTATAAAGTAGGTACGAATAGCTTGGTAAATTATGCAGCAATTTCAGAATAGATGGAATAATTACCCCGAGGACGCGTTTAGGCAAAGTCCTGTCATCTTCCTCTGTGATCTGCGTTTTGTAAGTCGGGCGCTCGAAGACAGGCGGATTATCGTTTACATCCTTCACGTGTATCACGACCGTCGTGTAATTTTCTTTCAAGTTATCAGACGCGGTCAGGCGAAGCTCGTACTGTAAGATTAAAGCAGAACAAGTGGATAACAGCGTTTGCAGCTGACCCGAGTTACTGCACCGACAGCGGTCTCTTTCTGAGAATAATGGAAATGGTACTTTCGAGCAACAATGTACGGACCGTAAAAAAAAATAAGCAGTTTATTGTAGAAACAACGAAGGAAACAAATTCTCGACAAAATTTCGGATGAATTCGATGAAACATATGTTTGACAGCGAAACTTATCTCTTGGTTACATTTTATAGATCAGAGACCAGCGGCACGCGAGAAGCTTGGTACGGGAAGTTCTGATAAAAAAAGTTTATAAAGATCGAGCGCTGCTGTCTATTTAATGGACCAAAAAAAAGTTCATAAAAACGAGATTACTTTTTTTTTTTAATGGAAGTTATAAAAACAGTGGACTGATGAAACCGTTTTTAAAGCATGAAAGTCTTTTTTGCAGCAATACGTAGAATGGACGAACGAAGTTGAACAACCTTACGCTTTAATGAAACAAGGCAAAAAGTAAAAGATTAATCAAGTAAATTGGTGCTTCAATCCCCGCGAGAGACCATTCCCTTTTCTAATATTCTAACATAAATTCGACGTAAAATTGAATATTAAGAATATAAAATATACCTATATATTTTATAATTGGGATAAAATGTTAGATAGAACGTGAACATCGTGTACCTTGGTTAATAAAACGAATTATTATCTTATAAAATAATACGTACGACAAAGAACGATAAATCGAACGGAATAGCGATAAAATTATTTAAAGTATTTCTAAACTGTTGAATAACGTGCGATCTCGTGTAATTTCTTATTATTCTGTATTCCTAATAGTTCATACAACCGATTGACTTGATTAAAAATAATGGAAGGAAGGAAGGAAATTAAGAGGAGAAACGAAAACGATAAAAGTCGAATGTGAAAAGTTCGGAATTCATACAGAACCGTCCAAAACGAAGCGAATGTTTTGACGACGCGACCCCGGCCAGGGTATGGGAATTTGATTAAAACGAAGCGCAGAGTGATCTGATTTCTCAACAAAATTTACGATAATGCCATAGCTTCGATACGTCGGAGCACACGAAACGAAAGACTTATTAAAGCAATGACAAATGAGCGGATAGGAAACGTGCAATAACCGCGAAAGTTTTCGCACTATTTCACGGTTTTTATTGGACCGCGAGTAATAAAACGCGATGCCTGGGACACGGTTAAAAGGATTAAACAGGGACGTATCGAAGGCTTTCTCGCTCCTCTTTCTCTCTGTTTTATCTATTTCCCTATGTTTTTGTTACTTCCTTGTTCTATTCTTCTGTATTTCTCTCCACCGCTGTCAGTGTCTTTCCTTTTCGTTCGTGATACCATGATGCACTAACCCTTTTCCTCGTTTCGTAATCTAATGCACCTGCGACGTAAATGGCGCCAGTCATATTCTTCACGGCGAATGCACCGCCTATGTTACCGCTCGTAATCTCATATCGAATACGCGAGGCTGTAAAATGCAGAGAAAGATCCTTTCAGATGAAATTCCTTAGGAGATTGCGATGACTCCGTTACCTGCCGTTCCGTCGTCCGTGTGTCGTTTACAAAACGATCGCTGTACGCCAGAGGGAAACGTCTTAAATTCTTCTGCTTAGCAACTCGCCGAACGAGCAACGAGTTTATCGCGAGAGACACAGGAAAGAATATATATTTTATCATCAAACAATTTAGTATAACTACGAAATAAAATATTTCATTTCACTTACAACGAACTTACGATTCTAACAGTAAGATTTATTAATCTTTAAATTTCCACTGGGAAAATTTTCCCAGGGACCGCATTCGATCATAAGTAGCGGCAACGTCAGTTTCCCTCTGACATCCTTTCTCATTTACGAGGGGAAAAATAGAAAAGAAGACTGTATCCTTAAACAGGTTCCATTAGAAGGTAATAAATTCATACGTCTAAGTTGTTAATTGAGGTCCATCGGATAAATATGTTTCGTGACTTTGCTCCAACCGTCTGGTATTTAAAGTTTTGTAAGCAGTTTATGTGCCTTTGGATGCGAGTCGCGAACAGGCAGATGGATTTTAGCGAAACTTGTTAGCCAGGTTAAGGATACAGAACTTCGAGGCGAAGTATAAAATCATTATCAGGAATAAAGGGAAGACATACGACGCGAACTAGCATAACGTGAATATTTTTATACAAATTGGAACGTTTACGGATTATAATTTTATGAAAACTTCTTATTCTATGCACGAAATATTATTATTTTAATATACAGAATCGCATCTTACTTTCATATGCGAAATATCAATTTGCAATTTACAATATCGTTGCGTTATAAAATTTTTTCACAGAGAAATAGAAAGAAAACAAACCGTAACTGTTTTCATACAGCGGTATTTATCTTTACTACGGTGCAACAGCGTTGTTTTGTCGCTAGAAAAGTAAAGCAAACTTTGCAGAATATTTTTTCCATTCTGTCTCTTTTACCATAAAAACAATCTTCCCTCCAAAAACTTTGGAAAACTTATAAAACCAGCAGTACAAACAATTAACTAATTAAATATTGGCATGGCAAACATCTCAATTACTTTCCTTTCTTAAAAACCTTTATTCCTGATAGCTGGCGTTCAGACGAAACGATTACACGCCTCTTTCTTTTTACGAGCTACAAGCTTTGGAATTTCATCAAAGCGAAAAATGATCGCGTATTTGCATATATGTTCACTTACACTCGTCGTGATCTTTGGCGGTGACAGTGAGAACTGTGTGTTGTATATCCTCATTTTCGTCTACTTCAGCCTCGTAGAGGCCTTTGTCGAAGTAAGGCGGATTGTCGTTCTTGTCAGCTATTCCAATACGAATGAATTTCGTCACTGAAACAGACAAAAGGCAGGAAGACACGTTTAGATTTCGTTCCATTCTCGCTACGATATGAAAGTCAGTGAATATGGGTTGCAAAGTAATCCCTCTGAAAGATTCAAAAGCCTGTTCTCGTATTTCCTTATGATATGTCTCTTCAAGATGCAAATTCGTTTCCATCCAGATTTTCCTAAGACTCGTCATATCATTTACGAAGGCTTATATATACTTGCCGATAAAAAAACTAGCGAACAGCCTGTGCATCGAGCGGAAAGTTTATTTTGTTCGCTGGATAAAATCGCATATACATACGTAGAATAACGTGATATCTACTTTGAAAATTCGCAAGTAATTTCCATGTATATTGCGTGCATATTCGTGGTGCTCTTTGCCTCAGGAGTTCTCCATTTTTATACCGTTTTTTATGTTTGCGTTACAAGTAATAAGGATAGTGGTCGACTATTTTTCTTAAGAGACGTTACGTCGTTAATTTTTTTTTTTTTTTTTTTTTAACTAAGAAAACATGTCACGTATTTCTACAGTTGTTACGTTTTACGTTCCAGATTTCCATACATTCACGCACGCACGCATGTACTTTTTCTCCCTCTCGGATGACATTTACGTATATCGGGTGTATAGACGAGTTCTTTCCAACGATCAAACTTTCATTTTACGCAAAAATCGGAAAAAATTCATTTCAACACCCAATGCTTAATTTTTCTCAATTCATTTCATTCGTTCTGTTCGCTTCGCGTAAATATTTAAATATTATATTGCACGAAGAATACGTTTCTGGCCTGTACAGTGATTTTGAAGTGTGTTTCAAGTTGTACGATCGTTGTTGTTTTTATAATAGTTACGATCTCTACAATCTTTTACATTTTTAAGCAAATAGAAATGTAAAAATTCTAACTGCTATCAAGAACGAAAGACACATCTTGTCAACGCGTTGCAGGCACGCTAATATTGCAAAATAATATTAATCGATTCTGCTAAATGATCGGAAAGTTGCACGAAAATCACGTGCGTTTTGGATTCGTTACTAATTCCAAAATTCAATTTCGCGGGACAAGTAATTCATCTCTGTAACGTTTAGCGTAGATAGTAGGTCAACGAAACGCATACATCAGACTGAAATTTCCTACTTGTCGATTTTCATTCGGGTACGAACAAGATTGCGTGGCGTTCTCGACTTGTTCCCAGAGCTTGATATTTCACGGTTAATTTATGCAGATAATTTAATGGAAAATTCATGTTCGGTAATTTATTAGCTTCCGTTGCGGATCGGAGATTTGAGAAACTAGGTATCGATCTTCACGATAAAATAGTTAAACGAAGACAGAAGTTCATTACGAAAGCAGCGACGGGTACTGATTTATCACGAAATCGCAGAATATGATCAGTGAAGCTTACTTTTTTTTTTTTTTTTTATTCATTTTACTAACCTGTCTACTAAATGGTAACTTTGTTTCGTTAATTGTTACTCGATTTTATATTTAAATCTTTAGTTCATGATGTAATTAGGTATATAAAAAGTTGCAGTAAATTAATGACGTTGAAAAAGAACGTTTTCGTAATAAATTGCTGTATTGTCGTGGTATCGTCATTGTATAGAAATTCAAACTTTTCTCGACAGACATCATTAACAGCTCTAAACACGCTCGTTAAAATTCCTTGCTGGCCGTACAAATTGTACAAATTAACTACTGCAACCATTCGCAGACTTTTCTAAATACAGGCACCTAATGCATCGTGGGAAACAACAGTTTCTCGCAACAGTTTGAAAAAAAAAAAAAGAAATAGCATGTTTTACGAAAATGATCGTCGCAGAAGTTTAATTTCCATGATTAACAGCGCATCGACGGAATCACCGTTACTCGAGAACGAAACAAATTCGAGCGTATTCCAGCGTTGATTTTCACCGAGCTAGGATTCAGAGTGTAACTGGCTGCCATCAGCGAAACGATGTATCCGAAATACATATCTCATATCTGCGCGCCACTAATAGGCGGATTATTAAGATGAATTCTCGCGTCAATTTGCTGAACGCCCTGGATGCAGCATCGCTCCAGGCAATTTGCCTCCGCCTATCTTTGAGAGTTTAACTTCCCTCGATTCTCTTTCCCCGGCAAATACCCGTCTGATTAAGTCAATTAGCGCGCCACCCCATACCGAAATCGTGCTTCTGTCTTGCTGTCATTCGTGACTGGAAATCCTAAATTCCATCTGCAATTAATCCCGCTAGAAAACCTATTCGCGTCGACCGAGTGAATTTCGCGCGAACCGATATCGTTTTTTGAGCATTTTCACAGTCGATTAGATGGCATTGGATGGATAAGACGGTGCAACAAGAGGAGTCGCATTTTGCGGAAACCAGCCCGATAGGGATTGGAATCTCTTTGAGAAAACGCTGTCTTTGTTGCGATGAAGATTCGCGCGATTCTTCGTTCGTGGAATTTGTGATATCGTGCGAGCGTACGGAGGATGGGACAGGAGTTTGCGATTGGTATGTTGGCTTTGGAACTTCGTAAAGCAAGTCTCATAAACGAATTGGTTACGACGATCAAATTAAAAATAATTTATTAGTTTCTTGTCAAGAAGATAGGAGCGCAACTTATTTTACGAAACTGCGACTTGAATACGTTTCTACTCTATTTATGTACACCAGCACGTATACATAGTTTGTACACTAGTTTTATACAGTAACGATGCTTGAGCTTTATTAAATTATATTAACGAGGAATTAATCTTAAACTTATGTAATTGTAATGTATACACGAATATCGTGCAGATGATTATAGTTAGAGAAACGTAATAACGGAAACACAGAATAAAGATATAATTACACTCGAGGTGAAATAAAAAGAAAGCGAAATGAAGCATCGTTCGTCAAATGTAATCCACCATTGTCCTTTTATCTGTGTTTCACAGAAACAAACGCAATCTCTCAAAAAGCATCGTAACATCAGAATTAGAAAAGGGGAAGAAAAGAAAAGAAAAAGCAATATAAAATCCATTTGCACCGATAGGCAGCAATAACATTAAAAAGACGAGAGGAACATTGTCGAACACGTTCCCAATTCTTCGTGCTTTCACCGATTTTTTGATATTATTCATAGCCTTTCATCTTTGTTGTCGTTTCATCAAATTAATTTCCGTCGTGGAGCGATGAAAAAATTGAGGTACACGGTATAACGTTTACGCAGAATGAAGAACAGGCACTGAAGGAAGGCTGAGGAATTAATTATGCTGCGAGGCCCTTCCGCAGCGATTACTCTTTCCAGCAGGGTAAAGCCACCCCGACTCGGCCGTAACAATTCGACGGTTTTCTTCTCTCGATTGATTCGTGACCCACTTTCGCTCGACCGTAATTCTTAATGCGCGGCTTTCCACGATTTATTGCTAACCAGAGGCGATGGAATGGTAGAGGAGCATCGAGAGGGTGGTGAAAAAAGAGGAGACGGATGCGGGTACGCCTGCAATATCCGGATTTCTCGGTCGAATTCGACCGAGTATTTCATGCGAGAGGAAGATAGCGATTGTTGATCGATGTGCTCGTATGTTCATGAAAATGTAGTTTCAAAATGTGGTCGAATTGGTTGTAGAATTATGCCAATGCGCAAAGGGAGACTCGTAAACGGATATTACATTATTGGAAACAGCTTCGCTCTTCTTTTCTCACGCTGTTTCTTTTTTGTTTAGAGCGAGAACTTCGAAATAAAATGCGATAATGATCTAAAAATAAAAAACACTTCTATAAAACGATTAAATATCAATTTTGTAGCGATGGCGTGGAAATGAATAGAAAAATGATATTTCTCTACGAGTGACGCATAAGACGCTGTCAAAATTTATTTCAATTTTCATACAGCTAATATTTAGTTAGAGGTGCCATCTTTTTCGCTTTATTTTCTACGTTACTTTAGGAAACAGCATCACAGTTGGTTTAGTGTTAAACGTGCAATTAGAGTTTACCGTAGTACATCGGTACATTCCGCTTTAGTTGCACTGCGCGATCTGTTTAATGACGTGGAGTAAAAACTGTATGTACTATTCTAGGAAATGAGGTAACCTGAGATCGAATTGCGAACGAGGAGAAGTAACTTTCACGCTGTAAACTAATTTCTTTTCTAAAACTTTTTCTTAAACGTATTTTTAAAGAATATTTATTAGATTAATTCATAGGCGTTATTCGATACATATCCAATAAGAATTAAAAAATTCTTTCTGAATATGTTTTAACCTATAGAAGAAATAAAGTTTTATTAAGTATTAATAGTAGAAATACATTTTTTGTTTCCAGTTATCGCGAAGCGAATATAACTGCGAAGCAATTTTATATTTATATTAAGGATGTAAATACGGGAGGAAATTCGTTTACGAATTTATGAAATGCATTTACTATCTTCCAAAGGATATTTGAGCGCCGCTGCGCCGTGTGGGTAGCCAGATTATTATAATTTAGCTAACAAGTATGGTAATAAGTAACATTTACCTAGGTATCTAGTAATTAAACATCAAAAGAGCGTAATGACCAGATACCTCATATATCCAACACTAGCCGCAAACAATATTAAACCAGTGCACAGTGGTCTATGTATAGATTATTATATCTATACGAATACCACGGAACCGTGGTAATAAGTAATACTTATGTGTGTATCTAAGCGTTTAGTAATTATAAATCAAATGGGTATAGCAGCTACATTTCTCGAATGTGTTACACAAGCGATATAATATTAAAACGGATGTATTAAAATTTATGTTGTTGTACCATTGCTGATATTTGTTTTATGCGTTTAGGAAAATAACGCGGTACCTATTTTTAAACTTTTGTAGATATTTTACATAATATTAAATTGTCGTAATTTGTATTATTATGACCTATGCAGTAAGGAAGAAAAATAAATAATGCAAGTATGTCTCATAATGCAACAGGCCATAGTTTCGTGTTAAACTTAGTATTTTATAATGAAAATTTCATAAAAAACATTTTTGAAGAGATGTTCCATTTTTCCTGTATTTAATAAAAGCATCGACCTTCTAAAATATTTCATTCTTCCAATATTTCATAGAAAAATTTATGACCGAATTTTTCGTATATGTGACACTAAAGTTTCATGATATTTTCAATACGTCCACTGCAGATCCTTGTACTAAATATTAATAAATAACTTTCACGGAAGACTTATCGCGAAATTTTACATACGCGCTTTGTATTAATCATTATAAAATCTACCAGAATTTCGTGATTTCTAATTCTTCAGACATATTCGAGTACCGTTACGAAAATATATCTATGTCGATACATTTAGAACATTGTAGGTGATTTAGTACTTCTTTTATCGATTCATGATCCTTTAAATTGTCCTTTATAGTTGATTTTGATAGTCAGCATAACGGTTAGAAACACATATATGTAGTATCGGGGAAAAGGACCTAAGAAATATCTGGCCAACCATAAACAATGTCCCGAGAGCCGAGGCGCTGATGGGCCCATCAATGTGTCGGTCCTTCAAGTGAATAGTTTCGTAGAAAAGGTCTACGTGGCCTTGGCCACGAGCGGTCGCGGAACACGTGCGTGGTGGGTCTACGGAAAGACAAAAGATATGGGAGGGCAGTTCAGTTTTAGTCTTTAGTTTGGAGGTCGAAGAGAATCAATCGAGAAGTCAGAGGGTGCGAGTTGCGTTGTCGAGAGAGTGTGGTCCGCATGAGAGAGAACGTTGGAGATCCATTGTGTCGAGGGTTGTCTAGATTGCAGCGTGTTATTGCGATTAGTTCATAGTAAACTACCATCGTTTCCCTGTCTATATCTGTACAATCAATTCATTGTAAATAAATTACAAATATCAGGATATAATAACAATATATCCCATTGACGATACTACATATATGTATTTAAGTAAATTTATAAAAATCAGCGAAACCTATCTTTGAGTAAATAAAATTTGAAACAGGCTCGTGCCGTCTGAATTCGCTGCATATGCTAACGATCAATAGTAACGTCGACAGATAACAATTTCGTTGGAGCGTCTAATAATTAAAAGTCAAAAGAGCTTAATGATCCAAACAATTCAACAGAAAGGGCTGATGGAATCGCGACTCTTCTGATCGTGAATTGTGATTCGCAGTAAATATGCCGGATGCAGCGGTAAAATAAATTCGCCTCTCGCACGGCGCGTGCAATTTAAAATTTACGAGGGACAGACGTTGGCGGGGAACGCGTTAACTTTTAACGGTACGGCAATCCATACGGTGGATAACTAAATGGCCAACGTGCTACGTGACTATCTATCCGCGGCAGTGAGTGTTTGGATAGACGTACAAGCTCTCGTGAAATTTATTTGCGATTTAAAATGACTGATTCGCGAAATGTTAACAAGGACAATAAATCTTCGCTTAATTATCCGATGTTCTCAATTTCTTTGTTAAAATTTCATTGAAAAGGAATACATGTGTGTATAAATATTGCAAGTTTTACACAGCACGATTTCAATGACGTGCTATTTCAATATTTATATCATATTATTCGTCGTTTAGTGATTTTCAAATAATATCCTATATATCATATCTCTTCTATGTATCTAATCAAATTTCTCAAAATCAAATATAATATTCTTTATATCATGTGTCAGGTAATAAACAAGCTTTCTAAAAGCTATCGTTCAGCGATGTAAATTTTAGTAGATTGAAATAAGAAATGTAATACATTTAGATAGAACGGCAAAGAAAACCGTTTATTGTATTTATTTAACAAATAATTTATGCGTAGAATATTTTTTAGTTCTGACAACATGATCGATTTCTGTCGATAGGCATACGTAAGTTATATTTTCTCGTTAGAATAATCTTTAGCATTTTATGTGCGTCATCATTTTATCACTCACTTCACTAAAAAAACTGGTAAATTATCGATTCAATATCAATTGATTCGTTTTATATATTTGAAAGTATCGACAAAAGTAGTATTTGATTTATTTCAAATTTATTTTCTTTTTCTTAATTTGGATGAAATAATATTTTTTTATATTGTTCGTTTCATTATCGAATCGTTGATCTGTAATATTAGTCGGAATTGTTTCGAAATTTCTTTATTTAAATTCCACAAACGATTGATTACATATTGGGTTTGAAAAGGTTGATTCAAATTCAAATTCTTTACGATAAAAAAAAAAAAAATATGAAACTGCGGCTTTTGTGAAATTTTTCTCTTGCTTCATGCTCTGCTGACTACACTAGCATGAATTTTAAGATAAACACTATACGAAACCGCGGATTCATCTTTACTATTTGTTCAGTAAATATCGCGAACATACTTTAGTTGGTTATTTTACTTTTTAAACTTTCAGTCTACTCTTTTAGACGAAAAAGATAAAAAATGAAATTACGTAGTCATAAAGCTTTATCCTATTAATGAATGAAAAAGTTTATCTCAGACTTCCAACGAACAAATATTTTCCTCTTTGCACTTATTAGCAAGCTAATAAGGAAAGAAGAATTTTAAGGTAAGAGGCTTCTTAAAATAAGAAAATTAATCTTAATAAAAGAGCCTTATTCTCTTATTTAAAAGAAATATTTGAAGTAAAATATAGCAACGACACGAGATATTACTAGTCTCTTAATATCGTGAAACAGGTACCTGACATATACTTCGTATACGAATGGTTTAAATTTGTCGTTACTCTTCGATCGAACGCTCTTGTTTTGCAACGCTGTACCTCATCGCCATTCGAATGTGGTCGCAATCACTCGTCAGTGATCTGTAAACTGAGCGATCCTGGATTTAACAAATGCGATCGTTAACTATTACTATTCCTGCGAGACAACGACATATCCCTCCATAGAATTTACGCGCTCTTCGTTACGACATTTAGTCGCTTCTCTACTAACAAACTGAAATTTATTACAACACGTGCGGTCATAATTTGCTGAGTTACCAGAAAATCTTTCCACCTTAACGATTCGAACAAACAATTGTGGAATTTTTTGGAGAAAGAGTTCCATAAGGGAAAATGATGAATCGAGTGAATTGTATGGAAAATTTTACTTGAAGTTATTTAGTATGAAGGTACGTTCGAATTGATAATTATCATGACCCTTAAAAAGCTTTGCTTTTCCACGAGTCACGATAAATTTTTATTTTCGATAGTCTTCAAAAAGCTCGCTAATTGTTAGAAATTTCAAGATAATCGAAAAATTCAAAACGATCCGACGAGCATTTTTACACGTTTAACGTTTAATATTAAAATCTTCCTGCTTGATAAACGTCCGAGGTGGTGCAATATGTCGGTATACAGTTTAAACGATACAAAATTTAAAGCAATTGCAGGTATAGCTCGACCAAGCTGCGTAAAATCTTCTACAAGTATCGTTAACTGGACTCTGGAGTTTAAACCAGCCAGAGCCAGAAACAACTTTGCCTTTAATCTTCGATCCGACCGGATATCGAGAGTGACATTTAAATACATTCTGTTTTCATGAAATGAAACTTGATCAGAAACTAACTGAACTGCGCGAAACCTCGAGGGACGACGATTTCCCGTTTTTCTCGCTCACCATTTCCGCGGAAAGTCAGCTGCGTGGTCGTACTACGGGGATCGTGCTACTTTTTGGAAAGTTTTCTGCATAAATCATAATGGGTTATTCAAATGTTCCGCGCGATAAACGCTTCGACGAAGCTTGATTTCCGTTGGCGCCCATTTGCAAATTCCATGCTAAACCCAGAGTCACTGTTATTCCACGGAGAAGATTGGAATTTGCAATCGTGCGCTATTATCGTTGCGATATTGATTCCCGAAAGGAAGTTACGACGTTGTAAACATCTTCGAAATCGGGGCCGATGTGAAAATTGAAATCGAAGCGCGGCGCGGGCTTGCACGCTGTAAAGCACAGGAATCATCTAATGTATACGTTCGTAGCTCACTCGATTTAGCCCTCTTGTTTCTCTACGAATAATTTTGTAAAAATGTTTTTCCGTTTGCGAGCTATCGGGTTTCTCGTGAAATTAATTCTTTTTCTGTAATTTCACAGCTGTTCCACAATTTTGATGGACACTGGAGAATCGAGAAAATGAAATTTTCCATCTTCCATCGAAATATGAAGTGAGCATTTTCAAATATATTACAAGTAAATGCTTTTATGTATATTTTTAATTCATTTAAATTTAGTTCGACTCTTTTAATTTTAATCGCGTAATAATTGAATTTCAAGATTGTAAAATAATTTACCATATTCGTAATATCAATTTGCTTTATAATATGTCATAGTACAATTTATTTAGTTTTAATTATAAAGCTATCAGGGCATGTGTAAAAATACAAATTTTATTATCGATCGAATAATTGATCAGTCAAATTAATGACTATGATTTTGTTTCCAACAGCGATTCTTTTAAAAAATTACTATTCAAACAATTACAAGAATTACCATGCTACGGTAACACTATCAATCGCTAGGAATACAATACAAAATAATAAAAATAAAAAAAAATGCCCAAATACGGGCAAAAATAAAATTTCAATATCGATAACGATCGACTGATCAAATTAAATCTCATGGCTATGATTTCACTTCCATTCAATTCAATGAAACAAAAATTCCACGATTACAATAGAATCAATTTTCTCTATCCTTTTTCTCTCTCTCTCTCTCTGTCCCTCTTTAAGTTCCATCGACGTTAATGGTCTCTCATACATAAAAGCATCGAAGCTGCTCGTCGCGGCCGATGGCAATAAAGCTGGATGTCGTCTTGGCATGGCGCGAGTTTACAAATTTATCGGTGGACTTAAATCGTAGAAACGCGCTGCCTCGTCCCGTGTCGCCCATTAAATTCACGGAGGAACGACAGAACAAAAGTTTAACGAGTTCGAGAGGCCATCGGTTATCGGCCGATAGATCGAGGAGTTGTACAGGATGGTCGGGGGTTGTTTTCTCTGTAGCGTGACCAGCAATAGCTACACCCAATGACGCCACGCTGTGGACGTACAAAACGCGTTACTGGGCTACGGTGTAAGAAATCGATAAAGCCCCCAATCCCACTCGCCTTCTAACCCCTTTCCGACCACTTTCCAAGCTCCAACGGTCCGGAGAAGCTTATCCTTAACCGCGCCCTCCCTCGGATCACTCGATTGCTTTCGAAAATACTTGATTTCTGTTGCTTCGACTCGCTCTTCCCATCGTTCATTCAATACGAGGTCGAGGGAAATGTGTGCGTCGAGGAAATAAAGAACGGTGACGGAGCACGCTTACACAAAGGGTGAGCACTGAGCAATCGCTTAGAAACGATTCGCACGAAACCGAGGTTGGATCATGGCCAAGGAAACGATTAATACAAATGATTAGGGTGGCCTATGTTCAGGCTAATTTTAGTCACATACCACTCGACCAGCTATGAACGTTTGTAGTCTAATAATACCGACGATATTCATCGGAGTACCTTTGATATTGTATGAGATAACTGGAGATATTAAGCTTTCTATGTAATGTACTTTAGAAACGAGTAAAGAGGAAGAACGTACGGATGTACGTTAAACATTAAGTGTAAAGTGCGAGATCTCGGATGTTCTCATAAATCATAAACTTATTGTTATTTTCTTCCGGATACAAGACATTAAAAT